>NC_133651.1:91799877-92037169 GCF_009905375.1 Apium graveolens
GACACGAAAGAATAAAGAGTATGAAATAGGGGACCTAGTAATGTTATAGGTATCCCTTGGAAAGGATTGATGAGGTTCGGAAAGAAAGGAAAGCTAAGTCTACAATTTGTTGGACCCTTGGATATATTAAGACGTTTGGGAAGTTAGCATATGAGCTAGCCCTAACCCCGAACATGTAGCAGGTCGTAACGTGTTTCACGTATCAATGTTAAGGAAGCGTAATTCAGATGCCAGATAAATAGAGGCATATGAGCGCATAGATATGCAACCCGACGTAACCTATATGGAGCAACCAGGAAGGGTTATAGAGTGAAAAGGAGCAAGTGCTTAGGAGAAGGATTATCAAACTAGGCAGAGTTTGGTGGGTAGAACCACAATGTGGGAAAATTGACTCGAGAGTTAGAAAGTGTAATACTAAGAAAGTATCCCTATTCATTTCTATCTGATTCCGGGACGGAATCCTTTTAAGGAGGGGAGACTGTAATAACCCCAATTTTTGGAAATTTTTGAAACCCTTATGAATAGTGTTTTTGCTGAATGAGAAAACTTTTCATGCCCACTATGTAGGGGTTCTGATATGGATATTCTGAGATTTTATTAGTACTTTATATGGGATATAAGTGTATGTAAAGATCGTCAGAATCCAATTCCGAACACTTTGATTTTTCCCGGAAATCCACTAGATACCGAAAGAATTGAGTATAAGGTACAGGATAAAAAGGATTTAAATTAAAGGTATAAGAGAGGATCATAAAAGGAATACAATATATTGAGAAAGGTTAAGGGAACCTAAGTAATAAGATCCCGGGTATGATCCCTCAAACGATAAACGAAAACGAAAGTTAAGCGAACCGTATAGCAGATCAGCGGTCATTAGGCAAACAATTAGGAAGTTAATCAAAAGGATAAGAGAGGATGGTGTCATCCAACCAATAGAAAGAGGACAAAGGAGGGGTGATGACATCACAAAGTGATGCAAGCATGACATAGAAGGGAAGGAAATGTGGTGGATTGTTAACCACAAAATCAAGGGTAAATGGGTAATTGGCCTAAAACAAAACAAAAATCTAGCAACCAAGCAAAACAAATCACAAAACACAAAAAAAAAATCTCTCTTCTTCTCCTTGAAGCTCTCGGGTGCTTTTCTTAGAAATGGAAGTCCAAGCTCCTCCACTTACTATTTAGCAAGGTAATTATCTAAGCTTCCCCATGGATAGTTACATACTTCCTATAAGTTTAAGCTTCTAATTCCAAGCCAATCTTTTTCTATAAATCATGAAAGAAGATGGTGAATAGTGTTTTCAAGAACTAAAATTTGTGTTCTTGAAGTTTTGTTTAGATTAAGCTTGGATAAGGACTTTAAGGGTGATTCCAAGCCATTCTCTTGATTCTCCACTCTCCAAGGAAGGTATAAACTACAAACCCTAGCTTTAGTTTTGAGTAATTAGAATTGAATGTGTTTGATATAGCATATGTGAGGCATGATGCTTGATTGGTTGAAGTTTGGTTGAGTTTGTAGAGATCAGTTGGTTTTGTTGTATTGTTGGAGTTGTAAATCTTGGTAATTAGTTAAAGAACCTAAGTAAAGCTTTTAGTTCATGTGAGGAATAAGTATAAATGGTTAATATGGATTTGTTGGGGTTGTTATGATGTGATAAGGATGGATATTGGTTGTATGATTGATTTGGGGTTGATTTGTGGTTGGTATTGAATGGTTTAAAATTGGGAAAACGCGTAAACATAGCCGTCGTAACGTCCGATTTCTTTGGACTGTTTTTGTGCATAGCATTAGGACCCGAGAACCCCCTGCTAGATTATGACCACTGCCATGTTTAGATAGCTCATGTTACGAGCTTCGTTTTGATATGTAGTACGTTCGATTCCGATGCACGGTTTAGGAGAAACGACCGTTTCAAGTAACGGCGTTTCGCGAACGAAACATTTCCCCTCGCCTTACTTTGAAACATAGGTTAAAGACCAAAAAGGGTTAATTAATGTATGAAACATTTATGGTAAGTGTGTTAGGCAGTTGGTAAGACACTCGCGAAGGAATCGCTTTAAAACTCGTAAAGGTTAAATTATTAAAAATGGTGGAGCCGAGGGTACCCGAGTGACTTAAGCGAATCAGTGAGCGCAAAACGAGCGTTAGAGTCTAAGTTAGTTAAAGTATAGATTTACAAGTGACTTTGGTTTAATTCCAACTTACTTGTTGCTTATAGGTTACCAGACTCGTCCCGAGCCATTCGTAACCCCCCAAGTCGCTCAGGCAAGTTTTCTACCCGTTATACTGTTGTTGTGATGTAAATATATGTATATGCATTATCTTGTGATAAGTGCATGATTGTTATTAGCAAATTTTGCGATATATTGGAGCATGTTGATATGGTATATATGCATGTCTGTTTCGTAATCTGGTTATCTATCTGTTGATTTCGATGCTTATAGTTGCATAATACCTATGCTAGAAATAAGCAAGTAGTTGCGTATACCCTTAGTATAGGGGATAAAAGGTGAACATATTTCTAAACCGGGAGTCGATGTTCCCGAGTAATTATTATATATATATATTTATTTATATATATATATATATGGATATAGTTTTTAAAACTATTAATCGAATAAGGTTTATTCGATAACTTTAACTTTATTTTATTATTGAATATTATTTTGAATATTCATTCGAGGACTTATGACTCCTTTTACTTTATTAATGAATATTATTTTGAATATTATTCGAAGGCGTATGACTCCTTTTATTTATTTATTGAATTATTTGAATATTCATTCGAGGGCTTATGACTCTTTTATATTTTTATTGAATATTATTGAATATTCATTCGAAGACTTATGACTCAGTTTATATTATTTAATGAATATTATTTGAATATTCATTTGAGGATCTATGACTCCGATTATTTGCTGAGATATATTCTTTATTTTATTAAAGAATAAGGTGTAAATAATCAATCTTATTTTCGATTATTCAAATAAAGATAATACTTTCATATAAGTATATCTTTGGTTATTTAATACTCGTTTCAAGTATAAATTTTAATACTTCTACTTCAATATTTTTTATAAAGACTATTCTTTATGGGAATATTATTAAATAATAATATTCGGTCATTTTCTAAATATTCTGGGGACTGATTTACTTCATTAAATCAGCTTTACTCCAAACACTCTTTAAAGTGTTTTCGAGTCTTCAAAATGATTTTTAAAAGTCAGAGTGGATCCCAAAACTCTTTTTTATATTTAAGATCTTCCTTTTAAGGGATTTAAATACTCGCTCAAAACCTGGGGAATCCGGCTCTGTGGTGTATTTTATATTCGCAACGAGGTTGCTGTTTTGAGAAAACAATTTGATTACTTGCCCAATGTTCGGGAAGTAAGTCCATTTGATTGAGTCGGCATAAGCGACAGGCCGGGGTACGGTCTATTATTGTGTAAGTGGCTGGGTGGCAGTCCATCAACGCGTGAGGGGCCGGGTAACGGTCTAGCGCGAGGTCCTAATGCGGCCAGGGTGATGACCGGCGAGGAATTCAGCCATCTACAGTAGAAAAGGTTACTATTGGTATCTTTGCCTGATCAGCAAGATATCTGGTTTATGCCAAATTCTTTTCCTTTCCAAAATTCATTGGATGTTCAAACTCTGTTCATACTTTACATAACAGAGGTTCCAGGAAATGTTTAAGAGATATATATATGTGGATATATATCTATCGGGACTAAATAAGTATCTCGTAACTTTATTTCATTCAATAATATTCAAAGATGTGAATCTATTCAAATCTTGTCTTGTTCGTCTCATCGATGTGATGAACTTTGAAACTGATTATAACTGGAGACGGTGGTAGTTTCCAGTAGTATGGGAAAGATATAGTTATATTGGGGGTATTTGGTAACCTCATCTTTTTAAACTTATATATAATTAATAATTGTCTTATAATGACAAAGATTTCCAGAAAACAACGTTGAGAACAAGGTTATATATATGAGATCACCTTGCAACGATATTTTTTATACAGTTATACACTGGGACTTTGTGTATATTATGCATGGAAGAGGACTTCCAATATTTTGAAAAGTATATATGTATATATACTGAATATGTTGCGACTTCATCGCATTAAGATATCAAACTTGGTTCATTTCTTTTGACCAAGACTTTCATGAGTATTATGTAGTAGGCTCATATATTGTAAATCATTATACATATTATTTTGGTGGGCTTGCTGCTCACCCTTGCTTATTTCTTCATCACACAACAACAGTTAGGAAAGATGGCCAGACTCCAGCAGACCCAGCGCAAGCGCGTGGGAAGCGTCCCGCGTCTTCCCGTTGATGTTGTAGCTGCCATAGCTGCCAGAGGTAGATCTATTGTAGATCAGACCATCTACTTTTGAGAATCAATTATGTATAATTATAACTTGTGGCAGATAATGGCAATTAACTGTAAATTTATCAAGTAATCATTTTGGGTTGTAATAACTTTTAAATTGTGGATTCAAAGACTTGTACTTATTTAAATTTCATCTCTGAGGACTATAACGGTTGTGGTGTTGTGTTAGTGTGGGGTCACAGCATAAGGTATTATATAATTAAGTGAAGTGATATTGTGGAAAGAAGACCGTGACGACCGGATCCTCGACCCCCGGATCTGGGGGTGTTACAATATTGGTAGAATTAACATGTTAACCATCATAAACATCCAATTTGACATCCTTAACCATTTCTTGGTACCACTTTTATACAAGTCAATTTTGGTCCACATTTTGGCTCTAATCACCATGTAAGTCACTTTAAACATATTAGAGTAATTTGCACCTTATAAGACTAACTTGCCACCATATATTGGTATAAATTTAACATTTTAACATCATAAAATCCAATTTGACATCCTTTAACCATCTCTTGGTACCACTTTCCATACGGGTCAATTTTAGGTCCACATTTGGCTCTATCTACCATTAGTAAGTCACTTTAAACACATATTAGAGTAATTTTGCACCTTATAAGACTAACTTGCCACCATATATTGGTAGAATTAACATGTTAACATCATAAACATCCAATTTGACATCCTTTAACATTCTCTTTGGTACCACTTTTATACAAGTCAATTTTGGTCCATATTTTTACTTCTAATCTACCATGCAAGTCCCCTTTAAACATATTAGAGTAATTTGCACCTATAAGAGCTAACTTGCCACAATATATTGGTGGAATTAACATGTTAACATCATAAACATCCAATTGACATCCTTTAACCATCTTGATATGGGCCTAAAGTTAGCCTAAAAATATAGTAAATATTGAATTAATTAGACCAGATACGGTCCAATAATGAAGCCCATTTTATGAGGCCCAAAGCCCTGATTATTTATTAATTTCGTAATTAATAAATAGGGAGGATGACCACCTTATTAAATAAGTCCTAACGATGATGTAATTCCATAAGAGATAGCCTCAAGGGCACCTACACCAACTAGGAATCTAATTCCTCTATTCTAGGACTTCAAAGTCTATCCAAAGTCTGAGAACTTGATCAACAAGTCTCCTATCCCTAGTCCAATTCAAGGACTCTTAACATCTATATAAAGGGATCTACCCCTCAATCAGAACTACGTTTTTTGGCTTGATTCTCTAATTCACAGAGATACGTAGGCATCTCGTAAAGGCAGAGTTAAGCTACGAAACACGAGAGCAGCCATTAAAGGCCTTGAGCTCCCGAACCTTAGCAATAAATACAGCAAATAATAACCTTAGTTTTTTATCCATAACATTTGGCGCCGTCTGTGGGAAGCACAACAACAACCATGGCGAGAACACGAAGAACAATTAGAGCTCTAGAGGAAGGAACACCATCAGAGACAACCCAGGTGATTTCGTCAACCGTGGAGGTTCCTCCCCATTCAACTTATGCATCTACTCAGGGGGAAGCTCAGATAGGGGCAACTCAACCTCAGCCACAAGGGACAACTCCCCCGACTATTCAAGGTACGAATCCTCAAGTTCAACAAGTACATATACCTGTGAATTCTCGACCCTTCGGGTATGAATATTCAACTATTGTTACTACTAACCCCCCTTATGGGATGCCCCTTCACCCTGAGGTTGGAGGAAGCGGATATGCTGGGCGAAGCGAAGCACGAGGGCAGTCGCCCCCCTATATACGAGGTTTGGGTCCTATCCCTGAGGATCGGGAATTTTCTGGTCCTTACACTGAGAGAGACTCCGAATCTTCGGATGATGAAGTGGCCCTGAGAAGGAGGCGTCCTGGAAAAGAGCCAATGGCCGATGGAAGGCAACGCCCCAAAGCACCCCAGGGGCGAATCCCCAAGAAGTGCAGGAAAGGATCAGGGCTCATGAGGCTGAAATCCAAAGGCTGAGGCGTGATTTGGAGGCTCACCAGGCCACCAGACCCCAGATACCTCCTAGGGGGAGAAATCCTCCTCCTGTCATAGACCTGGATGGTCCGGTACGAAGAAGGGCTACTGTCCCAAGAACTGATCCAAGCAATCTCCTTCCCCTTGGAGATCCTGATGATCCAACCCCACCCTTCACAGAAGAGATAATGAATGCCCATATCTCAAGGAAATTCAAGATGCCCACTATCAAAGCCTATGATGGCGCGGGAGACCCCGCTAATCATGTTAGGACATTCTCTAATGCACTGCTGCTGCAACCCGTGAATGATGCTATAAAGTGTCGGGCCTTCCCTCAAACCCCGTCGGGTATGGCTCAAAGATGGTACAGTCGCCTGCCCCCAAATTCTATTGGATCGTTCAGAGAATTAAGTCAGGCTTTTATTAAGCAATTCATCAAGAGTCCACGAGAAAAGTTCAGCATCTCTTATGAGTCTTGTGCAGGGAGCTAAGGAATTCTTGAGAGATTACCTGAATCGTTTCACAAAGGAGGCTTTAAAAGTCCTGGACCTTGATGATAAGGTAGCCATGATAGCACTGCAACAAGGAACTAGGGACGAGTTTTTTAAGATGTCCTTGGCCAAACGTCCCCCTGAAAGCATGTTGCAGCTCCAAGAGAGGGCAGGGAAGTATATCAAGGTTGAAGAAAGTATGAGGAAGACCGTAGTAAGTAATGAGCCCAATGGAGGTAAGAAGCGGAAAACTGATTTAGAATATATTGCAAAGGACAAACATCCTAGAACTGAACAAAATCCTGATTCAATCCCCAAGAAGGGAGGACCTGGGCAAAAGTTCACTGAATACGCTAAGCTAAATGCTCCTAAAAGCCAGATTTTGATGGAGCTTGAGAAAGACAGAGATATTCTCTGGTCTAAGCCCTTGAAG
This sequence comes from Apium graveolens, assembly GCF_009905375.1. NCBI lineage: Eukaryota > Viridiplantae > Streptophyta > Magnoliopsida > Apiales > Apiaceae > Apium > Apium graveolens. Next base: position 91,807,191 of record NC_133651.1, read on the forward strand.
GCTGATCCCGCCAAGCTAGATAAGAGCAAGTATTGCAGGTTTCACAAAGATGTTGGCCATGACACCGATGAGTGTAGGCAATTGAAAGATGAAATTGAGTTTTTGATTCGAAAAGGAAGATTGAACAAGTATACTGGAGATGGAGGGGACATAAATAATAATGGAAGGAAGAACTTTGAAGATCGTAGAAGGGACCAAGACGATCAGGGGCGAAATCCCCAACCCAGAGGGTCGGTTATAAATGCGATTTTTGGAGGACCGCGATGCCCTCGAGGACCTGTGATAAACACGATCTTTGGAGGTCCAACTGCTGCTGGATTGTCCAAAAATTCCAGAAAGGCATATACTAGGGAGGTTATGCATATTGTTGGAGAAGCCCCGGAGAGGGCCAAGACAGAAGTAACATTGGCTTTTGATGATTCCGACCTAGAGGGTGTGAAGTTTCCCCATGACGACCCGCTGGTCATAACACCGATAATAGGAAATAGCCCGGTTAAGAGGGTCCTTCTGGATAATGGTGCTTCTGTGGATATCTTGCTCCACGACACCTTTCTAAGGATGGGGTATAACGACTCCCAGTTGACACCAACCGACATGCCGATATATGGATTTGCTGGAGTAGAATGTCATGTGGAAGGGATAATCAAATTGCCGACCACCATAGGTACGGAACCAAGGCAAGCAACGCAGATGCTGGATTTCGTGGTGGTAAAGGCTAGTTCAACTTATAATTCTATCAAGGGGAGAAAAGGGATACATGCCTTCAAGGTAGTCCCCTCTTCCTACCATTCAGTCATGAAGTTTCCCACTCGAAACGGAATTGGAGAAGAGAGAGGAGATCAAAAAATGGCTAGAAGCTGTTATGTGGCCTCTTTGAGGGCAGATGGAATCGGAGGGCAGGTTCTTCCTATTGAAGATATGGATGTTCGAGAAAATGATGAGAATAGAGGAAGGCCAGCAGAAGAATTGGTTTCGGTTCCTTTAGACCCCGAGAATCCTGAGAGGATGACTTTCATTGGAGCCACATTAGAGGAGCCCCTTAGAGGGAAGTTAGTGAAATTTTTGCAAGAAAATAGTGATGTGTTTGCATGGTCAGCAGCTGATATGCCAGGCATAGACCCGAAGTTAATTACTCACAAGCTGAACGTGGATCCAAGCCGGAAGACAGTGAAATAAAAGAAAAGAATTTTTGCCCCGGAAAGACAAGAGGCTAGAAAATAGGAACTAGAAAAGCTCTTAGAGGCTGGTTTCATTGAGGAGATTCAATTTCTGGAGTGGTAAGCAAACCCTGTAATGGTGAAAAAGGCTAATGGAAAGTGGAGGATGTGTATAGACTTCACTGATCTGAATGATGCATGCCCCAAAGACTGTTTTCTGCTGCCTAGAATTGATACTTTGATTGATGCCACTGCTGGACATGAGATGCTGAGTTTTATGGATGGATTTAGCGGATACAACCAGATCAAAATGCATAAGGATGACATTCCAAAGGTATCATTTATCACTGACTTTGGTGTTTATTGTTATCTTGTTATGGCGTTTGGTCTCAAGAATGCAGGAGCCACCTATCAAAGGTTGGTGAATAGAATTTTTAAGGATCTTATTGGTAAGACTATGGAAGTCTATGTTGATGACATGTTAGTCAAGAGTCTAGCAAAGACTGATCATATAGCCCATTTAAGGGAAGCTTTTGAGGTCCTGAGGTACCACAAAATGATGTTGAATCCTACGAAGTGTGCTTTCGGAGTAGGATCTGGAAAATTCTTGGGACTGATGGTCTCAAAGAGGGGAATTGAGGCTAACCCGGATAAAATAAAGGCGATCCTGGACATGGAACCACCAAAAACTGTTAAGGATGTTCAGAAGCTGACAGGAAGGGTTGCTGCGCTAGGACGATTCATCTCCAAGTCGGGGGACAAGTGTTTGTCATTCTTCAAGTCACTAAAGAGCATCAAAGACTTTGTATGGTGTGAGTAAAAACCATAAGGCATTTGAAGAGTTAAAGAAGTATATGGCCCAGGCCCCGTTGTTGGCCAAGCCAGTTCTGAGTGAAGTTTTATACTTGTACTTGGCTGTTTCAGAGAGCGCCTTGAGCGCGGTGTTGGTTAAGGAGGAGCTAAAAGTCCAGAAACCCGTGTATTATGTCAGCAAAATTCTGCATGGTGCTGAGTTGAATTATTCAACTATTGAGAAATTTGCTCTAGCCTTGGTAATGGCTTCAAGAAAACTGCGCCCTTACTTTCAGGCTCATCAGATTGAGGTGCTAACGAATCAGCCACTGAGAAATATCATTCACAGTCCCAAGGCAAGTGGGAGATTGATTAAGTGGGCAATAGAGTTGGGAGAGTTCGATCTCAAGTATAAGCCACGTACGGCCATAAAAGCCCAGGCACTAGCGGACTTCGTGGTGGAATGTACCATACCCAACCAAGAAGTCGGGGGACAGGAAGATACCATACCTCAAGACAAGGGAGTCGATAAGGGAGACAGAGAGAAGGATGATAAGGAGAAAGAATATTGGGTTCTCTATTTTAATGGAGCATCAAAAACAAATTCCAGTGGAGCAGGGTTGGTTTTGCAAAGTCCTGATGGGTTCTTAATTGAGTATGCTATGAAGCTAGACTTCCCAACCACAAACAATGAGGCAGAGTATGAAGCCCTGATAGCTGGCCTTGGTCTAGCTGGGACACTTAGAGTCAAAAACTTAAAGGTCCGTGGAGACTCGAAGCTGATCATATCCCAGGTAAAGGGAGAATTTGAGGCAAGGGATGAAACGATGGCTAAATATGTCCGCCTAGTAAGGGCTGTGATGACCCAATTTAATGAATGTCATGTTGAGCACATTCCAAGGGAAGAAAATGCTAAGGCAGATGCGTTGTCAAAGTTTGCTTCATCTGAGATTGAAGAAAGTTCAGGAAGTGTGTACTTCCGTGTTTTGAAGACACGAAGCATTAGTGTTAAGCTTGTGGCTCCCTAGGCCTGGGGACGTCATGGATAGATCCCATTAAGACTCATATTCAAACCGGTTGGTTGCCAAACGATGCTAGTGAAGCACGGAAGTTGGCTGTTCGAGCACTAAGATACTTTTTGATAGATGGGATTTTATATAAAAGATCTTATGTGGTTCCTTACTTAAGGTGTCTCAGGCCCGATGAGGCACTATTGGCTCTTGAAGAAGTACATAAAGGTATATGTGGGCAACACTTGGGGGGCAGAACGCTAGCTCATAAGATAACCCGTTTAGGCTTCTATTGGCCGGAAATAATGGCTGATACCAAAGAGTATGTGAAGAAGTGTGACCGCTGCCAGAAGCATGCACCTGTCGTCAGACAACCCCCCGAGATGCTGACTTCCATCAACTCACCCATCCCTTTTGCTATGTGGGGGATGGATATACTGGGGCCTTTCCCCATGGCCACGACACAAAGGAAGTTCCTGATTGTAGCCATTGATTATTTTACTAAGTAGATTGAAGCCAAGCCTTTGGCCAAAATCACAACCAGGCAGGTTGCACAATTCCTGTGGAAAAATATCATGTGTTGGTATGGAATTCCTCGCATCCTAGTCACTGACAATGGAACACATTTCAACAATGAGGAATTTAAGAAGTATTGTGAGGAGAAAAAATTGAATTACGATTCACATCTGTGGCTCACCCGCAAGCCAATGGGCAAGCGAAAGTGGTGAATCGAATAATCCTGGATGGACTAAAGAAGAGGATCGAGAAGTCGAGGAATAACTGGGTGGATGAAATACTCCCAATACTATGGGCCTATAGAACTACCTGTAGAGTCACGACAGGAGCAACTCCCTTCATGTTAGCATATGGGGTAGAAGAAGTTGTTCCTGTAGAGATATCACATTCCTCCCCCAGGATTCAAGCTTTCAATGCTGAGGAAAATAAGGAAGGGCAAAGGTTAGCCCTGGATCTAATTGATGAAGTGCGGGATGAGGCACATGTGAAGATAGTGGAATATCAGAAAAAGGCTTCGTTCTACTACAACCTAAGGGTAAAAGAGAGAGTCTTCAAGCAAGGAGATTTGGTCCTAAGGAAGGTTTCCTGGTATAGGGAAGAAAGGAAAGCTCGCCCCGGATTGGGAAGGACCATACAAGATTAAGAGTATTCAAGGAAGAGGATATTACAAGCTGGAAACCATGGATGGAGAAGAAGTACCTCGGGCTTGGCATGCTCAAAATCTGAAGATTTACTACATATAGGTCGAACTTATTAAGGGTCGAACCCTCGAGGAACACGTTGGTGGACGAATTGTTGCTTATTTTATGGGCTTACCAAACTACCTTCAAGTTCACAACCGAAACAACCTCAGTCATGCTGGCTTATGGAGCTAAGGTAGTGGTGCTGCTGGAAATTACATATGTATAACCAAAAGTTGAAGCTTGCAAGCCAGAGACTAACAAAGAAGGCATGAGGCTAGCCCTCGACCTAATTTATGAGGTCATGGATGAAGCTAAAGCCCCTCAGTGAAGAGCCTCCATTTACTACAGTAGAACGGTTAAAGAAAATTGCTTTCAAGAAGGAGACTTAGTCTTAGGGAAAGGTTGGGGCATCCAGAGTTAAAGAAAAGGAAAGCTAGCCCCTAATCGTGAAGGGCCATTTTGAGTCAAGTGCGTTCTAGGACAAAAATCCAACAAGTCAAAAACCATGAATGGTGAGAAAATGCCAAAGCCTTGCTATGTCATAAACTTGAAGGATTATTGTGTATGATAAAAAAGTAAATATGTGGCAAGCACAGAATATGTGCCGAGTACTAAAATAGTACGCAAAGAAATGAAAATAAAAGTTGCTAAAGGCCTGAAGAGCCCAAGTTTTGTCCGATTAGAGGCTCGTTGGTGTTGCAATCATTCAATTGAAGTTAAATTAAACTCGGGTAACGATTATATACCAGAATATCTTGTACCTGAAGAGTTCAAGTGACATAAGTAAAAGTTTGATACGTGCAAAAAGATGGCTTTTAGCACCAAAGATGCCTCGACCTTTTTGGGCTTGCAATATACAAAGCCCCATAGCGTGAATGCATCTAACATGTAGAAATAAGGTCGATGAAACAAATTTCTATTCAATAAAGACAAATCGCCGAAAATAAAAGATAATTGCATAAAGATAGAAGATCCCGAAAGATCACAAAAAGAGTCCCGAAGGACAATTAGGAGGTACACTGAAAATGTTCAAAGTCCATAAAGGACCGAAAAAGATAAAAGTAAAATAAAGAGCCATAGCAGGCATATAAAGCCATGCAAGGCCGCGAGGTCACTCATCAGAAGACCTTAAAGCCTCGATACGTACAAACTCAGATTATGAGTTGATAACATGGATATGGGTAAAATACGAGGATTGTTAGGCTTGAACCCCAACAACGCCCAGGAAGCACCATTCCTAACCGACGTTACAATACCGTCTCCTAGGCGGGGTAACCCACGCCTAGAATTTATGGTCGAATGAAGGTACCCTTTTCTTATTAAAAGAAAAAAGGGAGGAAATAATTATTAGATTATTAGAAAAAGGAAGACAAAATTCTCAAAATAGAGAATATTATTTAATGCACGAATGCATAAATTAATGTCTGATGACAACAAAAATTACGAGTAAATTCGTAATTTGATATATAAATTCTTTAAAAATTAAGGAATTTAAAAAATAGAATTAATTGGAAATAATAGAAAATAATTTTTAATATTATTTTCTATCCAATTAGTTATATTATGCACGATTGCACAAAAATTAAGTATGTCCGTTGACACAATAAATTATGACAAGAGTTCATAATTTTAGAAAAAAAAGGAGGTGATAAAAAAAAGAGAAGAAAAAAAAAGAAAAAAAAGAGAGAAAACAAATAAATAAATAAATAAATAAAAAAAAAACGCTGGTGGAAAAGGCCGGGAATCGTCTTACGGAGAAAAAGACTAGTGAAGATTAAGGAGGCTAAAACCACGCCTAGGAAGCATAGTTCCTAGGCGTTGTTCAAAAGACGTCTCCTAGGCGGGGGTCAACAACGCCTAGGAAGTATGAAACCTCCAACAACGCCCAGGAGACAATATTCCTAGGCGCTGTTGGAAGGACGTCTCCTAGGCGGGGGTCAACAACGCCTAGGAAGTATGGAACCTCCAACAACGCCCAGGAGACAATATTCCTAGGCACTGTTGGAAGGACGTCTCCTAGGCGGGGGTCAACAACGCCTAGGAAGTATGGAACCTCCAACAACGCCCAGGAGACAATATTCCTAGGTGCTGTTGGAAGGACGTCTCCTAGGCGGGGGTCAACAACGCCTAGGAAGTATGAAACCTCCAACAACGCCCAGGAGACAATATTCCTAGGCGCTATTGGAAGGACGTCTCCTAGGCGGGGGTCAACAACGCCTAGGAAGTATGGACCCTCCAACAACGCCCAGGAGACAATATTCCTAGGCGCTGTTGGAAGGACGTCTCCTAGGCGGGGATCAACAACGCCTGGGATGCATTATGCAATAAAAACCAATTTTCTGATTATTTAATTAATCAGAAAATGGGCTAAAATTAAAAAAATTGCTGAAAAATTCCAAAAAATAGGGAAAAATAAAGCAAAAATTCCCAGAAAATCAGGAAAATTAAAAAATAATTTTCAATAATTATTTTTAATATTCTTGAAAAATTAGGGAAAAATACCTGTGAGTACCAGTAAATTAAGGAAAAAATCCCAGAAATGAAGGGAAAATTCCTGTAAATTAAGGAAAAAATCCCAAAAACTAAGGGAAAATTCCTGTAAATTAGGGAAAAATCCCCGAAATTGATGGAAAATTCCTGTAAATTAAGGAAAAAATCCCAGAAATTAAGGGAAAATTCCTGTAAATTAAGGAAAAAATCCCAGAAATTAAGGGAAAATTCCTGTAGATTAAGGAAAAATCCCCGAAATTAAGGGAAAATTCCTGTAAATTAAGGAAAAAATCCCAGAAATTAAGGGAAAATTCCTGTAAATTAGGGAAAAATCCCTGAAATTAAGGGAAATTTTTGTAAATTAAGGAAAAAATCCCTGAAATTAAGGGAAAATTCCTGTAAATTAAGGAAAAAATCCCATAAATTAAGGGAAAATTCCTATAGATTAGGGAAAAATCCCCGAAATTAAGGGAAAATTCCTGTAAATTAAGGAAAAATCCCAGAAATTAAGGGAAAATTCCTGTAAATTAAGGAAAAAATCCCAGAAATTAAGGGAAAATTCCTGTAAATTAGGGAAAAATCTTAGCAATTAAGAGAAAATTCTTGAAAAATACCAGAAAATTCCTAAAAAAAGGAATAAGGTAAGGAAAATAATAGAGAGGTTCTAAAATAACCCTGAAGCCGTGTGCAAGGTAAATTGTTGTAAATGTGTAGGTCGCTCCACACTTTACGCAAAAACGATACCCTATAAGGGAACAAATGAACTTAACTTCTGCGAAATCTTTTACAGTTTCCCAGAAGTTGGGGGGCAAATGATATGGGCCTAAAGTTAGCCTAGAAATATAGTAAATGTTGAATTAATTAGACCAGATACGGTCCAATAATGAAGCCCATTTTATGAGGCCCAAAGCCCTGATTATTTATTAATTTCGTAATTAATAAATAGGGAGGATGACCACCTTATTAAATAAGTCCTAACGATGATGTAATTCCATAAGAGATAGCCTCAAGGGCACCTACACCAACTAGGAATCTGATTCCTCTATTCTAGGACTTCAAAGTCTATCCAAAGTCTGAGAACTTGATCAACAAGTCTCCTATCCCTAGTCCAATTCAAGGACTCTTAACATCTATATAAAGGGATCTACCCCTCAATCAGAACTACGTTTTTTGGCTTGATTCTCTAATTCACAGAGATACGTAGGCATCTCGTAAAGGCAGAGTTAAGCTACGAAACATGAGAGCAGCCATTAAAGGCCTTGAGCTCCCGAACCTTAGCAATAAATACAGCAAATAATAACCTTAGTTTTTTATCCATAACATTATCCATCGTGTTATGCTTACAAACTATAAGTATACTCGATGGATAATGTTCAGAAAATCAACGGCTAGGAATGAGACAATTCGACGGATGAGGATAAATCAGTTATCCGTCGAGATATAAAATATTCTAGAATAATAATTTATTTTATTAACAAATTGTATATCGATAGATGATCAAACTCGATGGATAATGATCATCCGTCGGGATGTAAATTTTGACTTAGCCAAAATTTCATCCAAGACTGAAAAATTAATTAAATTTCTGGCTGCATTACAACTTGCAAAATATCTGAAAAGATTCAAGAGTAATTAAGCATACCTAACTCACTTACCAACCTTGAAAAGGTGGATTCATCCAGTGGCTTGGTAAATATATCTGCAAGCTATTTTTCACTTGGAACAAAATGTAGTTCCACAGTACCATTCATTATATGTTCCCTTATGAAGTGGTACTTGATGTCTATGTGCTTTGTTCTTGAATGCTGTACTGGATTCTCAGTGATGGCAATTGCACTTGTGTTATCACAGAAAATGGGAATTCTTTCCACTTGCAGACCATAGTCTAGCAATTGGTTTTTCATCCATAAAATCTGTGCACAACAACTGCCAGCAGGAATATATTCAGCTTCCGCTGTAGAGGTAGAAACTGAATTTTGCTTTTTACTGAACCAGGACAAAAGCTTGTTTCCTAGAAATTGACAGGTTCGTGTTGTACCTTTCCTATCAATTCTACAACCTACATAATCTGCATCTGAATAACCAGTTAGATCAAAACCAGAATCTCTAGGGTACCAAATGCCAAGTTTTGGTGTACCTTTGAGATATCTGAAAATTCTCTTAATAGCAATTAAGTGAGATTCTCTAGGATCAGCCTGAAATCTAGCACAAAGACATGTAGCAAACATTATATCTGGCCTATTAGCTGTTAAGTATAGAAGTGAGCCAACCATGCCTCTGTAACTTGAAATATCCACAGACTTTTCAGTAGTGTTTAATTCAAGTTTAGTTGTAGTGGCCATGGGAGTTTTTGAAGATGTGCAATCCATTAGTTCAAACTTCTTTATAAGATCATAAGTGTATTTAGTTTGACTAATGAATATTCTATCACTAACTTGCTTAACTTGCAAACCAAGAAAGTAAGTTAGTTCTCCCATCATGCTCATTTCATACTTACTTTGCATCAATTTGGCAAACTTTTTGCAAATTTTTTCATCTGTAGAGCCAAAAATAATGTCATCTAAAATTTGAACAAGTATTCTAGAGCCAATAACATTTCTAAAGAATAAAGTTTTGTCTACAGTACCTCTAGTAAAGTGATTCTCTAAAAGAAACTTTGATAAAGTGTCATACCAGGCTCTAGGTGCTTGCTTCAATCCATAGAGTGCTTTCAAAAGATAGTATACATGATCAGGTAGATTTAGATCTTCAAAACCAGGAGGCTGACTGACATAGACTTCCTCCTCCAAATCTCCATTTAGAAAGGCACTCTTGACATCCATTTGATAGACCTTAAAATTGGCATGGGCTGCATAGGCTAAGAAGATTCTGATGGCTTCAAGTCTTGCAACAGGAGCAAAGATTTCATCAAAATCTATTCCTTCTTGTTGACAATAGCCCTTAGCAACCAATCTAGTTTTGTTTCTAACTACTATGCCATTTTCATCCATCTTTTTTCTGAATACCCATTTGGTGTCTATTGGATTCTTTCCTTTAGGCTTGGGTACCAGCTTCCATACATTATTCCTTTCAAATTGGTTTAGCTCCTCCTGTATAGCTAAAATCCAATCAGGATCCAACAAAGCTTCTTCTACCTTCTTTGGTTCTTCCTTAGATAGGAAACTACTATATAGACATTCTTCTTGAGTTGCTCTCCTTGTTTGAACTCTAGAAGATACATCACCAATGATGAGCTCAAATGGGTGATCCTTTGTCCATTTTCTTTGTTGAGGTAGATTAGCTCTAGATGAAGAGGCCTCATTGTTGTCTTGATGTATGTTTGAGTTTTAATTATTGGAAACTCCCCCTGAGTTTGTAAATCTATGATTTGAAAAAGAGGGATTTTATGTAAGTGATCTATTTTGACTTTCAGCTTCTTTTGATGACCCGACGGATAGTAAATTTTGAGTTCCGACGGATGAAGCTGATTGTCTCTCGATGGATGATGCAGATTGTCTACCGACAGATGAAGCATTTTGTAACTCGATGGATGTTGAGTTATTAGCTTCATTGGAAGTAGATTTTTCTGCACTTTCCTTAGTTGTAGTTTCTTGATCACTTTCATCATCACTGTCATCACTAACCATCTCTACATTGTCAAACTTGAGGCTCTCATGGTAATCTCCATCTTGTAGTCCTTAAATCTTTTTATCATCAAATACAACATGTATTGATTCCATAACAATGTTGGTTCTCAGATTGTAGACTCTGTATGCTTTACCAACATCATATCCAACAAAGATTCCTTCATCTGCTTTTGCATCAAACTTCCCATTTTGATAAGTTTGATTTCTCAAGATATAACATTTGCAGCCAAAGACATGAAGAAAATTTAGAGTTGGATTTTTGTTCTTGAACAATTGGTAGGGAGTCATACATTTTTCCTGATTAACCAAAGAAATATTCTGAGTGTAGCATGCAGTATTTACAGCTTCAGCCCAGAAATATGTTGGTAACTTTGATTCTTCAAGCATTGTCCTTGCAGCTTCAATAAGTGATCTGTTCTTTCTTTCTACTACTCCATTTTGTTGTGGAGTTCTTGCTGCTGAAAAGTCATGCATTATCCCATTCTCTTCACAAAATACTCTCATAACAGAATTCTTGAACTCAGTTCCATTGTCACTCCTGATTCTTCTAATTTTGAAATCAGGATGATTATTGACTTGCCTTATGTGATTGATGATGATTTCACTAGTCTCATCTTTAGACTTTAGGAAATATGTCCAAGAGAACTTTGAGAAATCATCTACAATTACTAGGAAAAATCTTTTCCTTGAGATGGACAACACATTGACTGGTCCAAATAAATCAATGTGTAGTAGTTGCAAAGGTTCTTCATTTGTTAAATCAAGCTTCTTTCTGAATTATGCTTTGATTTGTTTTCCCTTTTGGCAAGCATCACACAGTCCATCCTTAGAAAACTTCACTTGAGGAATACCTCTAACCAATTCTTTCTTTATAAGCTCATTCATGGTCTTGAAGTTTAGATGGGATAGCTACTTGTGCCATAACTAACTTTCATCTTGACTTGCTTTACTGAGAAGACAAGTAACATATTCTATATTTGATGAGTTGAAGTCAGCTAGGTACACATTTCCTTTTCTCACTCCACTGAGAACCACTTTGTTGCTCCTCTTGTTTGTCACAACACAGGCTTCTGTAGTGAAGGTTACTGAATTGCCTTTATCACAAAGCTAGCTGATACCCAACAAATTATGCTTGAGACCATCCACTAAGGCAACCTCCTCAATGATGACATTGTCTTTTGAAATCAAGCCATATCCCACAATATAACCCTTGCTGTCATCTCCAAAAGTAATACTTGGGCCAGCTCTTTCCTTGAACTCTGTGAGCAGGGTAGAATCTCCAGTCATGTGTCTTGAACAACCACTATCCAAGTACCACAGATTCTTTCTGTTTCCCTGCACACATTTAAAATCAAATCAAGTTGATTTTGGTACCCAAGTTTCCTTGGGTCCTGCCTTGTTAGCTTTCTTCTTTTGTTTCTTAGGTTTAATCTCATTTAACTTGGGGATATCAGATTCATCCTTAGTCATCTGAGTTGGAGCTTTGAAACCATTCATTACAGAATTATCATGCACATTTTGATTAACAGGAAATGGCATGCTATTTGCAAACATGTTATTCCAGTAGGGCATGCTAAATGGCATTTGAGGCATATTAAATACAGTATAATAAGGATTAGGTGCAAATGGCATATTAGCAAATTGTGCATTCATATTCTGTGTAGACATAGCATTCAAAGGCATAGAAGGCATAACACTCATGTTGGGAAAAGAAGGTGGTACAGTCATGGAAGTAGGCATGGCAAGTTTGCAATTAACAGACAGATGATCAACACTACCACACGTAACACAAATTTTTCTAGGAGCATACTTATCAGGTGTGTAGTTGTTATGTTTGTTAATTCCTACTTTCCCATTTCTATTGTTTTTCTTTTTATCCTCTATTTTAACCTCAATCTTTTCTAGTCTGTCATTCAATTTCTTGATTGACAGATGACCAACATTCACTTTCTTCTCCTTCTTCACTTGACTAGATTATCCCGAAATAAAGTTTTTGGAAACTGATCTATATTTTTCATTTAACTTGGCAAGTTCGGCTTTACTCACAGGTTTGCTCACAGCCGACGGATGAGGATTTATGTCACTGGACGGATAACCATTTTGATTATCCGACAGATGACTCTCATCATCCGTCGAGTCCACATCTGTTAGCAATCCTTCAATCAAATTGGATTCTAGCTTCTCTTTACTCTTTTTCAAGGCTGCATCACATAAAGACTCAATACCTTGAACTTTGGTGATTTGAGCATGGACATCTCTAGATGATTTCCATGCCTTAATCACCTCCTGTTCACGATCAAGCTGCTTCTTCAAAATTTCTTCTTTCTTCAAGGACTCAGTTAATTCCTCCTTAGCAATCTTACACTCTATTCTCAATTTTTAAAATTCAATAAACTGAGACTCTAGCACATTATTCCTCTCACTTAAAAACAAATTATTTTCTTTGATTTTAGCATTTTCCTTAGTAAGGGACTTAAGTGTAACACGTAAATGATATAATTCTGTAGATATGTCATTTATTACATCATTACACTCAGCTTTAGATAAATGTGCAAGGTTAGTGGTGATTACCTGATTACTTGAAGAACTTGTCTCTATTTCATCAGACTTGGCCATTAGGGCTAGATTGACATAGCTGACATCTTCATCCTCATCCAGACCATCTGCTTCCCAGTCACTTTCTTGTGTAATAAAAGCCCTTTCCTTTTGTTTGAGCAACTCAAAATACTTCTGTTTATAATCCACAGGCTCAAACTTTTTGTTGCTGGAATCTGACTTTCTACACTCATTAGCAAAGTGCCCTGCCAAGCCACATTTGAAACATTTAAATTTTGATTTATCCACCATGTTTCTATATGGCTTAGCTTCTCCAAAGTTCTTCTTGAACTTGAGCTTGGCAAATCTTCTGGAATGAAATGCAAGATGTTCATCAATATCATCCATATCATCTTGGCTCAAAGAATCTTCATTTTCTGCTATCAGCCCCTTGCCCTTGTTTTCACAGACCTTTGAAGTAGACTCAACAGCTTCTATCTTCATCTCCTTCTCTTTCTCTAACTCATCTACCAGTGCAATGGACCCTCCTTTCTTTCTCCCTTTCTCCAGTCTTTCATCTTGCTCTATTTTAAGCTCATAAGTATTTAGAATGCCATAACTCTCTAGTGTAAACTCCTTGTATTCTTGTGAATTTCTCAAGGAGACTGTCATTGGTTTCCATTCTTTTGGAAGGGATCTCAGGAATTTGAGGTTAGAGTCTTTGGTTTGGTAGACTCTTCCATGCAACATCAGTAACTGCATAGTGGAAATGCTCATATTGCTGAATCAGTAACTGCATCTTGTTTTCTCTAACTTGTTCAGTGCCATCACAGATTATTTGAATGGTGTCCCAATCCTCCTTGGCTGTCTTGCAATTGATGATGTTGTCAAACATGTCACCATCAACTCCATTGAATAAAATATTCATGGCCTTCTTGTCTTTCCTGACTTTTTCAATATCAGAATCTGACCATTTATGCCTTGGCTTGGGAACTGATGGCTCATTTCCAGTTGCAGCTCTCATTGGTATGTGAGGACCTCTCTCTATGCAATCCACATAGGCCTCATCTTGAGAAAGTAAATGAAGATGCATCTTTACCTTCCAGTGATGGTAATTATCTTTGTCCAGAAAAGGAATCTTGACTCCAACATCCTTCTTGTTCATCTTACTGTTTGTTGTGATCTTTAAACTCTTTGTGCTTCAAGAGCTCGCTCTGATACCAATTGTTAGTCCCTAACAATACAATAAGAATTACAGAAGGGGGGGGGGTTGAATGTAATTCTGGCTACTTTTTGAGATTAAAGAAAAATGGTTCTAACTTAATAATATATAAGTGTTTGATTTGCAAAATGCGGAATGAAGAGTTAGATAAATCAAAACACAAGTAATCAAAAACACAAGTCTTTAAAAGCTTTATGGTGGATTTGAATGTATCCACCAGATATATATATATATATATATATATATATATATATATATATATCAAGAGAACCCTATAAAGCTTGAATAGCTCACAGCTGCTTACAAATATGAACAACTAAACTTCCAGAGAAATGCTACAGGATTAAAGCCGTGAAGGTTGTGTTATGGTTTGAAATATTGACATTCCTTCTGATGATTGTGCGATACTCAACCATAATAGTAGTTTGGTCAAGATTTAATTCATGTAATCACCATGAGCAGGCTATTTATCTTAGAAGGTCCTATCTTGAGATAAGCCAGGACCATGTTAAAATAGGACTAAATAAACCTTTGAGCTTCATGTCTCCTAATAAAGACATATGGTTAATAATGGTGTTAACCTGCTATCATTTCTTTCATTGAAACTCTTCTGCAATTTCTTTGATTATCTTGTTCTCTAACAATCGAAACGCCTCATACACATAACTCTCCAACCATTTCTCTGAATGTGGATATGATTTCTACATCAATTTCCAATTCCCCATCTCTCAAACTCATGGAGGAGCCAACTACTCAAACAAGTGATCATCATCTAATTGATAATTTGTTGGATCACTTGTTATTTATTTCTCCAACCATTGAAGAATCTGTGCACCAAAATCTCAAATCAATCTCCACAGATTCAACAATAGTTTCAACTTCTATTCCTCTTATTTCTTCTTCATCAAGGGATATTCATCATCCGTTGATAAATGATTGTCCATCAACAGATATGCTTCACAGCAGTTATCTGTTGACAGTCACAACTACACCTTCAACGGATATTTCATATACGTTGACAATCACTACATAACTTGATATTTCAAAATCCATTACAAGTGTAGATGACTTAGTAGTTATTTAATCACTTTTAGAATTGGGGGAATGAAGTGAATTGAGTGAGAGGTTGGGTTTCTCTCAAGCAAAAGGAGAGGAAAAGAGAGTTCATCAATGCATACTATTTCTTCCAATATGGCAAAAGTTAGTAAGTGGAGTCCTACCTTAGTAGGTGAAGGTGAGGGTGTGAGTGGTGTGAGCCAGGGGAGCCCCTGATGCAATAAAAGAGGGAAAATGAGATAAAGGAAGGTACATGAGAGATAAGGGTGGCAACCATTGCTAGTGAGTTAATGGATGTAAGTGATACAGAAAAAGAGAGACTATATCAGCAAGAATACAAAACTGTTATAGATTCCATCTCTTTAGATGCTGATACACTTACTCACCCTGTTACAGCCTATCAAACTTTGTCTGTTCAGGGCAATGAGGAGGCAGAAAGAACATTGAATTTGGTACACATTACTAAATCAATGCAAAGTGCTAAAAATGCAATATCTACACTGCTACCTATAGCTGATATGGACTCATATTTTGGAGCTGATGCTTCAGAGTTTGATGAAGATTTTGGTGATGAAGCTGGCACTAACTTAGGGGGAGATGCAAGCCCTAGCTCCACAATAGAAACACCCGATTGGATGCTCAATAAGGAATGCAGCTCTTATCACTTCACCTCTACACTCTTCGAACTGATCAATTAAACCCAGACAATAATAGCAGCCACTACAAATGCAAATATAAAGTCACTTCTTCAAGCTTATCTAGAGTCCCTCCAACTTCACAGAATCAAATCTAAGACAGGATCTAGAGTTGGATGGTCTCAGGATTGCCATTAATGAAGTCAAGAGAGATGTGTCTACTAGGATGGATAAAAAACTTGATGTAGCTACCATGAGAGAAATTTAGCTCAAGCTCAGAAAGGAATATGACCTAGAAAACAAAGTTGAGGCTTTAAGCACAAGAATGTCAAATGTTGAAGATTCAGTTGCCAAGATACTTCAAAACCAAGAAACTCAGAATCAGTTACTCCAGCGGTTGGTGCTGAACAAACTTCAACTTATACACTTCAACTTGAAGATAACAAAAAGGGGGATAAGAATGTACATGTTCAAGTCTCAAAAGTAATAGTTCCATCTATTACCATGCCAAATCCATCAGCCAAGGGGGAGTTAGACAATTTAGATCTCATCAATCTAGCTGCAGTTGAACTAAAGATCAAGGAACAAAGGAAGAAGATTGATGAAAGAATCACTCAAGTTTTTGGCTCAACTGCAACTCAATCCAAACCCGTGAAGCACTTCACGCAGTTGAGGCCTCTAATTCTAGGATAAATGCAGTTGAGAAATAGAGCAAGGGGAGAAATTTCAAGTTGAAATGAATCCAAACACGTTGTGGTGCT
Organism: Apium graveolens; assembly: GCF_009905375.1. Classification (NCBI taxonomy): domain Eukaryota; kingdom Viridiplantae; phylum Streptophyta; class Magnoliopsida; order Apiales; family Apiaceae; genus Apium; species Apium graveolens. The sequence continues at coordinate 91,823,674 of NC_133651.1, forward strand.
CAAGCTAAAATCATCAACATTCAGGTTTACAACCAAGCATCCAATGTTGTTTGATTATCCACCTCCCAGGACTGATGAACAGAAACTCACAGGCACAACAATTGCAAGCTATAACTACCAAGGATGTCATTTTGAGAGACAGAATATGAAGAATCTACAAATATGGAGAAATAAACTGTGTGATGAGAGTGGACATCCAAGGTTTGCAGAATCTAAGCAAGAAGAATCCAAGAGAGTAAGACCAAGGAAGAACATGCAACTGAGGAAGCTAAAAAGAAGTTGAGAGGCCTACCACTCCAACTGAAAAGCCTGCTACTTCAACTGAACAGAAAGTGGCTGAGAAGAAAGAAGAAAACCAGAGTTGGCTAAACGGAACTTGGTAAAGGTCAAAGCAAAAAGGCCAAGTAGTGCTACATAAAAGGAAAATGAACCATCTCATCCTATGCCCACAAGTCAACCAACTGCGACCACTATGGAAGCAACAGAGATCAAGGTCAACCCTGAGGTCAATTTTCATGGTGAATCCGTAATACCAAAGGATAAGCCTATAGATTGGGATAGTTTACCAATTCCTGATCTAAACATACCATTTCCCACCAAGAATAGGAACCCAAGGAAGAAAAATATAGGAACCAAGCCAACCCTATCTCAATCCAAAGCCATCTCAAAACCCACGCTTACTGTCAACAAAGATGATCAACTCTACATCTGTGATATCAAGGAATTCTCAGACATTGAACTCTTTATGGATGAACTGGATGAAGTAAGAGGGATTGATGCTGACTATAGACTTTCAGAAAGATTAATGTGCATATACTAAGGGGGTAATGAGATCACATGACCTCTCTACATGATTCTCAATAAAAGCTACAGTGTCTTAGTCAAAGTATTCTCTGCTATGAAGAAAGACTTTGAATTCACTAAGGTTACCAAAATCAGAAGTGCTCAACAAGATAAGTTCAATCAGGCAAAGCTGGGGAGATACTAGTGCATTACAAAGAGTTTTAACTATTCTAAACATTGGAATAGAGTGCACATGAAGCCCTACTGGATTATGGAGTTTAAGGATAAAAATTTGTCAGAAGATTCTTTAGACTTGAAGTCCAACTCAAAATTTTAAGCAATGAAACTCTCAAAGAGATGCAAGAGATGCTAGATGTCAATGAAGAAGATGAAGCTGAATTCTAAAGACAACTCCAACTTTAGATAGAGGAGAATAATGAAAGATTGGGAAACAAGACAAGGGAATCAAGGAAAAAGAAATGATCTGCTCAGTCTAGAGGAGCACCTTGGAAAATAGCATGTAAACTTTTATAAACATTCTTTGTACAGTTTAATTTTAATGCAACACTTTACAATTTATCTACTTTTTAAATATATCAGTTCTATAGATTGTTTTGTTATCATCAAGTCAACGTGAATTCATGCCTATAATTTTATTAGGCATAAATTGGGGTAGATTGTTAGGAATATATTGTAGTCTTGATGATAAATTACCAAAACACCTAAGTAGATTTGTTTGTGTAATTTGTAGCCATCAACGGATGACCACAATTGTCTATCCGTTGATGAAATAGCTTATATGAATAAGTGTGTAGCATATTCAGTACACTAGAATGGCTGGGGGTTAGTAGTTTTGATTGTTTTTAAGTCATGTTGATTACTAGCAAGATAAACAATATAGGTGGGTTAATTGTACATATAAAATGCCTTGTAATTTTGTATAAGTGAAAGAATATCAACTGCTATCGAAACAAATTCAATTGCTAAGTCAAAAAGCTTCAACGGATGATTCTACAAGCTTCAACGGATAACTCATATACCCTCAACGGATAAGCCAGTCAAGCCATCAATGGATAACATATAAAGTTGTCAACGAATATTATATACAAAGCTTCAACGGATGGCACCAATATAGTGTCAATGAATAACATTCAAAAGCTTCAACGGATAATCAACCAGATAGCAGTTGATAGGGACTTGACAGAAGCTGTTAGAGTCACATGGGTTGATAGTGCACAAAAGGAATGTGGCAGCCTAATTGCAGGTGTTAGAAGGAAATGAAGCATTTCCATTTCTATGTAAGACAATCTTGTTCAAATATGTTGTATCTAACTTGGATTGCATCCGATAGAGGAATGAAAAAATATGTGAATTGAACCTAGCTGATAGAATATATTTTTGTCTTATTTCACATGTAACTTCGTGATATATAAACCAAGTGTAGCAAGTATTTTATAACTAAGATATACAAGAAATCAAATAGAGAGTCATTGCAAGCTGTATCTTCTAGTACTCTCAAGTTCTAAGTTGTAATACTTGTAAACAGTTGTGTGCATTTTTGCATCACAGAGATCTTCTCAATATAACATCTCTGATGGAAATACAAATCCACCGGTGTTAGGAATATGTTGTAGGCTTGATGATAACTTACCAAAACACTCTAAGTAGATAAGTTAAATAATTTTGTAGCTTTCAATGGATGACCATATTATTTATCCATTAAAAGAGTAGTTTATATGAATAAGTTTGTAGCACATTCTTTATACATGAATAGCTGGGGGATTTGAGAGTTTTTGTGACGGCCACAACCCCGGGGTCAGGAGTTGACGTCACCAAGCACTAATACCAAAATATAAAAAACAAGATTATTATTAATATACATAATAACTTGACCCCAAACTAAGATCCGATCCAGGTTTAAGTATGATTCAGGTTCACATTATTACAAACCGTTTGTTCAACATCTATTACACTCTAACTTTATTCAGCAACTCATCATACCTCATGGTCTGATACAAACTACCTCAGAGGAGCCGGGTCCTGAAAGGGCGGGAACACGGGTATGTCTGACTGGTCTTTTAGGCATCTGCGATATATACATTAAAGTTTGCAAGGGTGAGCATAGTCGCTCAACAGTACCAATATATGAATAATCGAATAAAAACAGTAATGTAAACAATAATAGGAACAGAGCTGTAATCATCTCATCAACATTATATTATGAAAATATGAGATAACTGGATATCACTGACTAGCATGCTTTATCAAAACAACGTAGTAGTGTGCTCTGTAAGTACCAGAGTCCAATTTTAGCATGCTATTCACATTTATAAAACCGTTGTATCAACTACTTATACCCTTACGGGAATCACAAATCCAAATCAGATACGTAACGGATATGTGAAGACAGCTGATCAGGCTATCAACACCAGACGGATCTAACTGCCATCCCATATACCTGTTTTGGAACTCAGAGACTAGCTATGTTTCTGACCTGCTGGACTAATCGGTTATTGGGTACGCGCAACCGAATTAGCCTCTTACGCCACCTCAATAGGCCTACTCTGGCCCCAATGTATCCCATATCTGATCATTTTATCCAGTTTTCAAAACACTTGTACCTATCTCATTTCCAAAACCATTCATTTTACCAGTACACATATAAAATCCAGTTCGCAAATCATTTCATTCGAGATAGGTACCTTTCGAAGTTACTTTTCCCCAAAAAAATTTGAAAACAGTGATTTATAACTACAGGGGATACATAACTTAAAATAGTTTCTTTTCCATTACGAGAATAAAACATTTAGCTATTCATACGTCCTGAACCATAAAAGAATGGTCAGGGGTACTGGCCTTGCAACGCTTTACAAAACCCTAAGTAGCTTTCAAGCTGACTTCGGTCCTGGGGAAACTCGACTGGGATCTACAAATACAGAGTACCCTAATCAGTTACACCGACATGCTTGATATCCTCAAATCCTAATAACCCCATCCGATAACTCGACTCGTATAGTTATTATACAGATAATCACGTAATCACGTAATCCGAACACAAATAGGGGTAACACGTATAACATAAATACATACGTTTACAAATACATTTTTAGAAAATTTTGGCAGCAACTCCTTTATTTATAAGCCTACCCGTCGATTACAATCAACGTCAACAATCACAACAATCCACAATATCGACTCCAACATTTCCATACAACTTATACCACAACACAATTTATAATTAATTATTTAAGTCCGAGAATATTTTACGTAAATCATTTTATTTATTTATAAAATTTAGGACTCAGAACAAAGTCATCACCGTCCACCGTTGACTCACCGAAGTTCATCGTCAACGGCGGTATAATTTATTGGTGCCCGTTATATTACGGGTTTCCAAATAAATTACGCCGATTAAAACAATTATTCCGCAATAAAAGTTTTTATTTCATGAATCTTATTCATTTATTTTCCTACAGAAAAAGGAAAATAGAAATTAAAATTTTAATAACCAATCCAATGCAGAAATTCGGCCCGAAAGTCGAGCCCAACAGCAACACAGCCCAACTGCAAGGCCCAAACAAAGGAAAATGAACCATCTCATCCTATGCCCATAAGTCAACCAACTGCAACCACTATGGAAACAACTGAGATCAAGGTCAACCTTGAGGTCAATTTTCATGGTGAATCCATAATACTGAAGGATGAGCCTATAGATTGGGATAGTTTACCAATTCCTGATCTAAACATACAATTTCCCACCAAGAATAGGAACCCAAGGAAGAAAAATATGGGAACCAAGCCAACCCTATCTCAATCCAAAGCCATCTCAAAACCCACGCCTACTATCAACAAAGATGATCAACTCTACATCTGTGATATCAAGGAATTCTCAGACATTGAACTCTTTATGGATGAACTGGATGAAGTAAGAGGGATTGATGCTGACTATAGACTTTCAGAAAGATTAATGTGCATATACTAAGGGGGTAATGAGATCACATGACCTCTCTACATGATTCTCAATAAAAGCTACAATGTCTTAGTCAAAGTATTCTCTGCTATGAAGAAAGACTTTGAATTCACTAAGGTTACCAAATCAGAAGTGCTCAACAAGATAAGTTCAATCAGGCAAAGCTGGGGAGATACTAGTGCATTACAAAGAGTTTTAACTATTCCAAACATTGGGAATAGAGTGCACATGAAGCCCTACTGGATTATAGAGTTTAGGGATGAAAAATATGTCAGAAGATTCTTTAGACTTGAAGTCCAACTCAAAATTTTAAGCAATGAAACTCTCAAAGAGATGCAAGAGATGCTAGATGTCAATGAAGAAGATGAAGCTGAATTCTAAAGACAACTCCAACTTTAGATAGATGAGAATAATGAAAGATTGGGAAAGAAGACAAGGGAATCAAGGAAAAAGAAATGATCTGCTCAGTCTAAAGGAGCACCTTGAAAAATAGCATGTAAACTTTTATAAACATTCTTTGTACATTTTAATTTTAATGCAACACTTTACAATTTATCTACTTTTTAAATATATCAGTTCTATAGATTGTTTGGTTATCATCAAGTCAACGTGAATTCATGCCTATAATTTTATTAGACATAAATTGGGGAAGATTGTTAGGAATATGTTGTAGTCTTGATGATAAATTACCAAAACACCTAAGTAGATTTGTTTGTGTATTTTTTAGCCATCTACGGATGACCACAATTGTATATCCTTTGATGAAGTAGCTTATATGAATAAGTGTGTAGCATATTCAGTACACTAGAATGGATGGGGGTTTAGTAGTTTTGACTGTTTTTAAGTCATGTTGATTACTAGCAAGATAAACAATATAGGTGGGTTAATTGTACATATAAAATGCCTTGTAATTTTGTATAAGTGAAAGAATATCAACTGCTATCGAAACAAATTCAACTGCTAAGTCAAAAAGCTTCAACGGATGATTCTACAAGCTTCAACGGATAACTCATATACCCTCAACGGATAAGCCAGTCAAGCCATCAATGGATAACATATAAAGCTGTCAACGAATATTATATACAAAGCTTCAACGGATGGCACCAATATAGTGTCAATGAATAACATTCAAAAGCTTCAACGGATAATCAACCAGATAGCAGTTGATAGGGACTTGACAGAAGCTGTTAGAGTCACATGGGTTGATAGTGCACAAAAGGAATGTGGCAGCCTGATTGCAGGTGTTAGAAGGAAATGAAGCATTTCCATTTCTATGTAAGACAATCTCGTTCAAATATGTTGTATCTAACTTGGATTGCATCCGATAGAGGAATGAAAAAATATGTGAATTGGACCTAGCTGATAGAATGTATTTTTGTCTTATTTCACATATAACTTCGTGATATATAAACCAAGTGTAGAAAGTATTTTATAACTAAGATATACAAGAAATCAAATAGAGAGTCTCTGTATCTTCTAGTACTCTCAAGTTCTAAGTTATAATACTTGTAAGCAGTTGTGTGTATTTTTGCATCACAGAGATCTTCTCAATATAACATCTCTGATGGAAATACAAATCCACAGGTGTTAGGAATATGTTGTAGGCTTGATGATAACTTACCAAAACACTCTAAGTAGATAAGTTAAATAATTTTGCAGCTTTCAATCGATGACCATATTATTTATCCATTAAAAGAGTAGTTTATATGAATAAGTTTGTAGCACATTCTTTATACAAGAATAACCGGGGGATTTGAGAGTTTTTGTGACGGCCTCAACCCCGGGGTCAGGAGTTGACGTCACCAAGCACTAATACCAAAATATAAAAAACAAGATTATTATTAATATATATAATAACTTGACCCCAAACCAAGATCCGATCCAGGTTTAAGTATGATTCAGGTTCACATTATTATAAACCGTTTGTTCAACATCTATCATACTCTAACTTTATTCAGCAACTCATCATACCTCATGGTCTGATACAAACTACCTCAGAGGAGCCGGGTCCTGAAGGGGCGGGAACACGGGTATGTCTGACTGGTCTTCTAGGCATCTGTGATATATACGTAATAGTTTACAAGGGTGAGCATAGTCTCTCAACAGTACCAATATATGAATAACCGAATAAAAATAGTAATGTAAACAATAATAGGAACAGAGATGTAATCATCTCATCAACATTATATAATATAAATTTGAGATAACTGGATATCACTGACTAGCATGCTCTATCAAAACAATGTAGTAGTGTGCTGTGTAAGTACCAGAGTCCAATTTTAGCATGCTATTCACATTTATAAAACCGTTGTATCAACTACTTATACCCTTGCGGGAATCACAAATCCAAATCAGATACGTAACGGATATGTGAAGACAGCTGATCAGGCTATCAACACCAGACGGCTCTAACTGCCATCCCATATACCTATTTTGGAACTCAGAGACTAGCTAGGTTTCTGACCTGCTGGACTAATCGGTTATTGGGTACGCGCAACCGAATTAGCCTCTTACGCCACTGGCCCCAATGTATCCCATATCTGATCATTTTATCCAATTTTCAAAACACTTGTACCTATCTCATTTCCAAAACCATTCATTTTACCAGCACACATATAAAGTCCAGTTCGCAAATCATTTCATTCGAGATAGGTACCTTTTGAAGTTACTTTTCCCCAAAACAATTTGAAAACAGTGATTTATAACTATAGGGGATACATAACTTAAAATGTTTCTTTTCCATTACGAGAATAAAACTTTTAGCTATTCATACGTCCTGAACCATAAAAGAATGGTCTGGGGTACTTGCCTTGTAACGCTTTACAAAACCCTAAGTAGCTTTCACGCCGACTTCGGTCCTGGGGAAACTCGACTGGGATCTACAAATACAGAGTACCCTAATCAGTTATACCGATATGCTTGATATCCTCAAATCCTAATAACCCAATCCGATAACCCGACTCGTATAGTTATTATACACATAATCACGTAATCACGTAATCCGAACACAAATAGGGGTAACACGTATAACATAAATACATACGTTTACAAAAACATTTTTAGAAAATTTTGGCAGCAACTCCTTTATTTATAACAACCCGTCGATTACAATCAACGTCAACAATCACAACAATCCACAATATCGACTCCAACATTTCCATACAACTTATACCACAACACAATTCATAATTAATTATATAAGTCCGAGAATATTTTACGTAAATCATTTTATTTATTTATAAAATTTAGGACTCAGAACAAAGTCATCACCATCCACCGTTGACTCACCGAAGTTCATCGTCAATGGCGGTATAATTTATTGGTGCCCGTTACATTACGGGTTTCCAAATAAATTACGCCGATTAAAAAAATTATTCCGCGATAAAAGTTTTTTATTTCAGGAATCTTATTCATTTATTTTCCTGCAGAAAAAGGAAAATAGAAATTAAAATTTTAATAATCAACCCACTGCAGTAATTCGGCCCGACAGTCGAGCCCAACAGCAACACAGCCCAACTACAAGGCCCAAACAAAGAAAACAAGGCCCGAATGAACAGGCCCAACGGAACCCAAAACAGGAGAAACAGGGAGCACATAACACGGCCAAAAACACAGCCTAGCCGCCACACACCACACACACTAACATACACTAACACACACACATAACAGATACGCACACCCACAACACAATTGCACACACAATTTATATATACGTTGTTGTATTTATATATATGTATATACCAGGAAGAATGGAGCCGAAACCGAGACCAAGCCACCGGAATAAACACGGCAATGACGACATAACAGGAACAAGAAACCGGAGAGAAGGAGAAATGTAAAAGGGAACCGAGAAATATAGAGAGAGAACAGAGAGAGCAAAAAGAGAATAGAGAGAATGAAGAGAAACAAGAAGAGACCGCGTGCGAGTATGTATGTTTGTGGGCTGGTGACACATATCAATTAATTGGATACATGTCAATTTCTTTTTATAAGATTTTGACACGTATCCCTGACATATCCGGGAACCAAAAATTTGCCCCGAAATCTGAATTTAACAAACCAAGTCACCCGTAAAATAGTTTCGAAAAATTGCCAAAATAAAGTTAAAATGATATAAATATCCCGAAGTTACGAAAATATAAATTTTAAAATTTTAAGAACAATTTTTAAGGCACACTTTATACCCGCTTTTTAACAATCAAACGAAACGACGCGCGGGTGAAACGAATCCCGAAAATTTCCAAAATAATTTTAAAATTCTCAGAATAATACAAACTTAATAAAATAAGAGTTCATGATTTTTGAAGATTTCCATAATTAAATATGGATTTTACATCAGAAAATCATTTAAAAATAAATAATTAGTGAAATATTGATTTCTCAATTTTATAAAGTCCTAAAATTAATTATCGAAATTATAAAATTATAAAACCAATTTTAGAAACAATTCAAATATTTATGGAATTAAAACTATAATAAAATCACTTTTACAAGAGAAATAAAAGCGTATAACTCAATAAATAATCACACAATCCGATCCTACATATCAACATATCACAAATAAATAAATAACAATCAATAACTACTGCCAAATCAATACACACATTTATTTAATTATTTAAACCTTTATTACACTTTGAAATATATAAAAATAAAAGATTATACACGAGTTGTTATAGTTTTAGTTATTTATAAGTCATGTTGACTACTAGCAAGATATGTTAGGCCTCAATGATACTATAGAAGGAGGTTGAATATAGTATTTTCAATCAATCTGATTATAAACACAAGTATGTAACAAAAAAACAAATTTATTCAATATATCAAACTCTATTACAGTAGTTTTAATATACTCTCTCAATGATGTATGATATCACTAAGAGCTGCTAGGGTTACAATGAATAATATTCTCGTGAATGATAACACATATAGAGTAAAACCTAATCTATGTTTATATACTACACAGTTACAAGATATATCCTAAATGATATGATATGTCCTGTTTCATAAAATACATCAATAAGAGATTATCTACTGTATTCCTTTAGCTATACATGTAACACCCCCAAATCCGGGGTCGGGGATCCGGGTTGTCACGAGTTCCATTTCCCTTAATAACACCCAATCTTAATACACAATCAACTACTCTGTACTGTGACCCCACAATAAACACACACACCACAAGTTATAGTCTCAGAGATGAATATCCAAAAATAATCACAAGTCATTTTATTCCACAATTATATGTCAATACACCTTAAAAGGTTTCTGAATAAATTTACATTTCTTTGCCATTATTACAATTCATAATTATACATAAGTCTGGTACATCATAAGTTGAAAGCCTAGCCTATTGGTAGTTCCTACCTCAGCTATAGCGACATCAACGCCTATAGGAAACTGCGGAACGTTTCCTAATCGCTTGCGAATCGGGAGCTTGGTCCTGTTCATCTTTTCTATCTGTTATTGTGTGATGAAAGAAGAAAGCAAGGGTGAGCAGCAAGCCCACCGAAATAATATGTATAATAATTTACAATATATGAGCATTCTCATAGTACTCAAGAAAGTCTTGGTTAAGAAGAAATGAACTTAGTTGATATCTTAATGCGATGAAGTCGCAAAATATTCAGTATATATATATATACTTTTCAAAATATTGGAAGTCCTCTTCCATGCATAATACACACAGAGTTCCAGTGTATAACTGTATAAAAATACCGTTGCAAGGTGATCTCATATATCTAACCTTGTCTCAACGTTTTTCTGAAAATCTTTGTCATGCATAAGATAATCATTTACTAGATATAAGTTTAAAAGATGAAGTTACAAGATACTCCAATATACTTATATCTTTTCCAAATACTACTTGAACTACCACCGTTCAAGTTATAATTAGTTCAAAAGTTCATCACATAGATGAGACTACAAGATAATACTTGAATAGATTCAACCTTTAAAATATCATCAAAATAAAATGAAGTTATGAGATACTTCATTTGAGGCAAACATCATTTTAAAAACTTGACCCTGCCAACACTCAACAATCGCCCAACCGTAGCCTTTCTATCAAAGTGCTCTGGGTAGTGTTGCAGAAATATCCAATTGGATGATGAACTCATTACGGGAGTTTGCCGCGCCAGGAAGACCACTTACGATGATCAGTCGTAGTTATGCAACCCCACCATTTTCTACATGTAGAGGAGAACCTGTCGAATTTACTTGTCAACCGAACACTGAACTCCTAAGGAATGAACCGCCTTAGTGGATTTTCCAAGCCATTTGGGCCAATATAATAAGGCTGGGCCGGCGCCACTCGACCACTTACGCCACTCCTAGTTCAGATGAAATCCATGACTCTGAAACGTAAAGCTCGTTCCCCCTTTCCCCAAGTAGAAACTTGTTGATACGGCTCCACCAAGAAGTCGTATCTAGTTGGAAAGGAAAAATCATCGATATTTCCTAGGCGATGCCTGTTACTGGATTAACTTGTTCCAAGAATTTTACTTCCCGAGTGTTGGGTAAGTAATCAATTCATTTATCAAAACAGCAATCTTGTTGCGAATATAAAATACACCACAGAGCCGGATCCCTCAGGTTTTGAGCGAGTATTTAAATCCCCTTCGAAAGGAGGATCTTAAATATAAAAATGAGTTTTGGGATCCGCTCTAACTTTTAAAAATCATTTTGAAGGCTCGCGAAACATTTTTAAGAATGTTCGGAGTGATGTTGATTTAGTAAAATAAATCAGTCCCAATATATTAGAAAATATCTGAATATTATTATTTAAATAATATTCCCATAAAGAATAATCTTTATAAAAATAATTGAAGTAGAAGTTTTAAAACTCTTACTTGAATGAAAATTAAATAATCAAAGATATACTTATACAAAAGTACTATCTTTATTTGAATAATCGAAAATAAGTTTGATTATCGAAACATTATTCTTTAATAAAATAAAGAATATATCTCAGCAAATAATCGGAGTCATAGATCCTCAAATGAATATTCAAATAATATTCAATAAATAAATTAAGCTGAGTCATAAGCCCTCGAATGAATATTCGAAATAATATTCAATAATAAAATACAGGAGTCATAAGTCCTCGGATGAATATTCGAAATAATATTCAATAATAAAATAAAGGAGTCATAAGTCCTCGGATGAATATTCGAAATAATATTCAATAATAAAATAAAGGAGTCATAAGTCCTCGGATGAATATTCGAAATAATATTCAATGATAAAATAAAGGAGTCATAAGTCCTCAGATGAATATTCGAAATAATATTCAATAATAAAATAAAGGAGTCATAAGTTCTCGGATGAATATTCGAAATAATATTCAATAATAAAATAAAGTTATCGAATAAACCTTATTCGATTAATAGTTTTGAAAACTATAACCATATATATATATATATATATATATATATAAAATCTACTCGGGATCCTCGACTCCCGGTTTTAGAAAATGTTTTCACCTTTGGGTCCCTATACTAAGGGTATATGCAATTTACCGCTATTCTCTAGTATAGATATTATCAACTGAACCAACAGATATATATGGCAAGAATACGAAACAGGCATGCATATGTACCATATCACATGCTACAATATATCGCAAGAATTTGCTAATATAACCGTCATGCATCTATTACAAGATAATGCATATACAAGTGTATACATCACAACAACAGTATAACGCATAGAAAACTTGCCTGAGCGACTGGGGGTGATAAAAGGTTCGGGACGAGTCTGGTAACCTATAAACAACAAGTAAGTTGGAATTAAACCAAAGTCACTTGTAAATCTATACTTTAACTAACTTAGACTCTAACGCTTGTTTTGCGCTTACTGATTCTCTTAAGTCACTCGAGTACCCTCGGCTCCACCATTTTTAATAATTTAACCATTATGAGTTTTAAGGCGATTCCTTCGCGAGTGTCTTACCAACTGCCTAATACACTTAAAATAATTGTTTCATACACTAATTAACCCTTTTTGGTCTTAAACCTATGTTTCAAAGTAAGGCGAGGGGAAAAGTTTCGTTCGCGAAATGCCGTTACTTAAAATGGTCGTTTCTCCTAAACCGTACATCGGAATCAAACGAACTACATATCAAAATGAAGCTCGTAACATGAACTATCTAAATATGGCAATGTTCAAAACCTAGCAGGGAGTTCTCGGGTCCTAATGTTATGAACAAAAGCAGTCTAAAGTAAATCGGACATTACGACGGCTATGTTAACGCGATTTCCCAAATTTTTACCATTCCAAATCATATCAATCCAACTACCAATCAACAACAACTCAAGATACACGTCTATACTACTGATTTCAGTCATAATAAGCTCAAGGATCTCAATCCAATCATATATTATAACATCTCCAAATTCAACTAAACTACTTAACAATTAAGCTCGAATCATGCTTATCATTCAAATTACTACTCATCCATCCAAACCATCTCCAAACTTCAACATTCAAACTTATTACTAAAGGGTGTGAAGATTTATACCTTCCTTGGGAGGTGTTAAGTTGCTAGGAAGCCTTAGGGAGCCTCCTACAAGCTTGATCTTTCCAAAGAAATCAAGAACACAAAGTTAGGCTTTGAAGTTTCTAAAAGTCCGATTTAAAGAACTGTAAAACTGAGGGTCTTACCTTGCTTATTTGTAAGAGACTTGTGAATAAGAGTTGTAGGAAATCTCAATACCTTTCCAACGAGCTATAGAACACAATATTTGAGTGAGAAATGAAGGAGATACAACAGTTTTAGTGTGCTGGTTCTGTTTTGGCCGAGAGCAATGGAAATGGGAGAGGAAATGCTTTTGCTTTCTTGTGTTGGTGGAATAATGTGGTGGATAACGATGGGTTGTCTTGATATTTTGCTAGGTTAATAATAAACAAAGGAGTTAGTTGAAGATGATCTCACCATTTGCCATGTGTTGGTGATTTGTGGTGAGATGAGATCATCCCTAGTTAACTATATAATTAACTAGCCATTCCTTCCTAACTATCACTTGGTTTCTTGTTTGATCAACCATCCACTTGCCTTTCCACTTGCAAAGGTATTTACAAGAGTCGTTATTCATTTCTTTGTCCGGTTATCACTCAATCTCGTTGATCGTTTGGTTAAATACCTTAATGGTTTTATTGATAAAAATCTTCTTGGTATTTTTAATACCTAAATTAATTCTCCTTTATAATCCTTGAATTTAAAATCCTTCATCTTAATATTAATTCCTTAAATCCCTTAATGTCTGGTGGAAATCTCGGGGAAAAATAAAAGTGCTCGTTTTCAAAATCCGACAGCTTTTACATACACTTATTTTCTTTATGGAATACTAATACGATCTTAGAATTTCCATAACAGTACTCCTATATATCGTGGTCTGATAATTTTTCTTAATCAGCATTGTCAGCAAAAGTTACTATTCATCCGGGTTTTAAAAATTTCCAAAAATTGGGGTTATTACAGTCTCCCCTCCTTAAAAGGATTCCGTCCCGGAATCAGATAGAAAACAGTTGGGGATGCTTTTCTAGCATTGTGCCTTCTAACTCTCTAGTCAATTTTCCACATTATGGTTCTACCACCAAACTCTGACTAGTTTGATAACCCTTCTCCTAAGCACTTGTCCTTTTCGATCTATAACCCTTCATGGTTGCTCCATATAGGTTACGTCTGGTTGCATGTCTATGCGCTCATATGCCCCTATTTGTCTGGCATCCGAATTACACTTCCTTAACATTGATACATGGAACACGTTATGAACTTGCTACAGGTTCGGGGGTAGGGCTAGCTCATATGCTAACTTCCCAATACGTCTTAATATATCCAAGGGTCCAACAATTCGTGGGCTTAGCTTTCCTTTCTTTCCGAACCACATCCATCCTTTCCAAGGGAATACCTATAGCAGCACTAGGTCCCCTACTTCCTATTCTTTGTCCTTTCGTGTCAAATCAACATACTTCTTATGTCCATCTTGGGTTACTACCAGCCGTCCTCTGGTTAGATCTATTATATCCTTGGTCCTTTGGACTACTGCGGGTCCGAGCATCTTGCGCTCTACAACTTCATCCTAACATAAGGGAGATCGACATTGTCTTCCCTCAAGGATCTCATAAGGCGATACCTCGATACTGACGTACGATCGATTATCGTAAGAAAACTCAATCCGCGTTAAGTGATCATTCCAAATTTCTTTCAAGTCTATTGTACAGACTCTCATTATCTCATCTAGATCTACAGCTTTTGCTTCTCAATACCCACTCTTTTCCAGTTCATAATCGTTACTATCTTCCGTACCAAATTTTATACTGATTACACTTTTGCTCGTTAGCATTCTATAACCTTTTAATAATCGCGTCAACCTTAGTATCATGAACGCGTTAGTTTCGGAATACCGCCATACTTGGTACCACTTCATCTCTAGCTGCCTCCATCTTCGAAAGCTTGGTCCTTCATATAGAAGTAAAATAATTTATTGAGAGATCACTATGATCATGAGCACTTGTTACATTGCATTGTTAGTACAGAAGGTGGGCAGCCTTTAGTACTTGACAAGCAATTAAACAATAGATGGTATCCTACTAGGCTTCTATCACACAGATAGATAGTCATTCGGCAATACCTCCCCTTGTGGAAGGGTTGTTCTTCTCATCTTATATAAATGAAAAGAAGAGAAAAAAACGAACTGAAGAGAATTGTATATATGTAAAAATATTGCCATAAAATATCTGGCTTGAAATCTACCTCTGAACTATAGAGGTTTGTCATAGGAGAACAAAACATATACGTATTTATATCAACATCAAGTATTATAGCATCGCATTTCACATGCCTAAATATTTTTGCTATTCCGTCCATCATTTTATGAACCCATGCTCTTGCTCTAGCTTATACACAATCACCCTTGAAACTCCCTCGACAACGAAAATCGAATCTGAGATTTCATTCTAGACCTCATCGTTACTAGAATCCATTTCTATACCGCAACCTTCTTCGTATGGGTAATACTACTCTTTATCGATAAGAAGGAATAAATATATCATAGGTAGATAATAGACTTAATTAGTCTATCAATGATAACTTATACACCACCACGACCCGATTAGTGGTACGAACTCTCAACATCCATTCCAATACAACTCTCACGGTTGTAAGTAATCGGCTCATTACTCGCAGAATCATTCCTGCATTAATATGGCCCACCGTTGACCTACTGTAGTCATTCGTTTTCCATGAAGTTTTAATAGCTAACCATACGGAGTCCATTCATATCATATCGAATTCTTCTAAGGAGGTAACATGATCACCGTTCTTGATTCATGAAGAACACTCCTGTTCCTGACGTACATTCATGACGTGAAGCAGATAAAATTGCAGAAGAGTTTCAATAAAAGCAACGATAGCAGGTTAATACCATTCTTAATCATATGCCTTCAATAGAAGACTTAACTCAAAGGTTTGTTTAGTCCTTTTTTTTTGAAACATGGTCATGGCCTATTTCAAGATAGTACCTTTTAAGATAGATAGCCTGCTCATGGTGATTACACGAATTAAACCTTTTCCAAACTATTAATACGGTTGGGTATTGCACAGTCATCAGAAGGAATGTCAATCTTCCAAACCATAATACAACCTTCATGGCTTCAACCATCATCACTATATTCCTCTTGCACAAGCGCCTATAATTCCTCTCTTACACTTAGAGTGTCGGCCACCTCTTTGGCCTTTCCTGATAGTAAAATTTCCTTACAATCAATGTCATTTTAAATGATCTTCAACTAAATTTTTCTACTTCATTTCAATCACTGCTTATGTGAAAATGCTTTTCTTAAGTCCTGGTGAGAAAAAGAAAAAAAAATCACCATTTTTCCATAAGTCATTGCCTTAGTCTTTAGATGTGAACATTGTCACGGCTGACTCACGATCATACTTAGGACGTTTCTTATCATGGGTCCTTGTTTTCACCAATCTTGACCCTTATTGGGTCGATCTATACTTTCTTATGGTTCAACACGTGCCCACCTGACATTATTATACTTACGTCATATTTCCTTTATCAACATTTCTATTCTTGAGAATTTTGAATATTACCTTTCTCCTTGTAAAACCTCTAAGGTTATCCTTGAATCGTTCCTCCTGTATTCCCTAGATACAGGGCATATCAAAATACAGTTTACTAATACTAGAACCATTGTCTATGTACTTCTGAAAAATTTCTTTACTGATCTTTAAAGTTTGTTATTACCTTGATCCTTCCCAATTCATACTGTCAAAACTCATGCTGTCCCTATTAAGGGTGGAATGCCAACCTTAATGCATTCCCCGAGGATTCATCTCAAGTTATCGAAGTTATATCCTTAATTCTCCTTTAAAAAGGTACTTGCATCCTTCCATGAATAAATCAAGTCATATATCCCAGATGAGGATGTCTTATTCGATCATTCCTACCTCGATAGTATATGCCTAATTTTACAATAACATCTGTATTCCAAATGAGGTCAATCAATATGGCCTCCAAAAGATAACAACGGTTATCCGCTTGTCTTGCCTAATTTGATAACGATAATAAGGATGTTCTGGAAGATATTGGTCGTGTTCAACGTGAACCTCTTCTTAATAATTCCTTATTTACTTTTATTGTTTACCTCAACAGTCACCTCAATGTTGGGATATCTTTCATACCTGGCGTCTCCCTTTCTGGGTATCAAGCCACCGGTCTTACACTTCACATTCTTGAAGGTCAATTCCTTCATCCAATTTTCCTAATTTCTTACTTCCTTGTCTCCTCAATCTATCCGCGTCTCATTATTTATCCTTCAAACTATCTCAAGGTTTCCTCAAATCCTCCCAACTTACAGGGGGTAAACTATATGTATCTCTTATGCCTTCAACCATCAACTTTAACTCATGGTGAATCACCCTCATCCTGAAGATTACATACTTTTCTATTTCTATTGCTACGAGTCTTTAGGGTTTCCTCATACCCAACTCCCTAATCATTCCTCAAACTCTATTGTCTTTATATTCCTTTCCACTTCAGTTTCTTTTTATTTTCCTTTCTCTTATCATTATTTCATGAACCAACACAACATAAGCATTGATTTCATACATCCCGTCATTCTGGATTCGTGTCCTCAGAACGAATCTTGATAACTTTTACAACTTAGATTCATAATTCATCATACTCGTCTGCCTTTGTTCTGTCTCTAAAGCTTTTACACTATCTCCATAACCTTGGGAAGTACTTTCCTAAAAATAATTGACTGAACTTAAATCAGTTTATTATAATCTCTTGCTCCGTGCTTTCCTTGGCCTTTCACCAGCGGGTGGTCTCTCTCTTAGGAGGGTAAGTGACAAAAACCGTCTTTTGTGATTCGTTAATCATTTAGAATCTCAAATGATTCCTATATTTCCTTTAGCCAGGCTCTTGCCTCGACTGGGTCAACTTGTTCCTTGGAACACTGAGAGCTTAGCGATTTAAAGGTCCTGAAAGAATTTCCCCCTACATTGTTTCCCTCAAGGTGGTGGTTGGGAATAAAGTATAAGTTCTGTTTAGACAGGTCCATGAATTTCCGTATAGGAGTACCGTCTTGGGTCTCCTTATCTTACTCGACTTTCTGTTTCCTTAGTATGAAATGTTTCAACCTTCTCCCATAATCGGGGTTATCTTATACATTAAAAACCTTGTTTTCCACTCTATTATGTTATGGGTTCTTTCTTTCTTGATGGCAACCTCCCTGACTATCACATTCAGGGTTTGCCCTAAATCTTATTCCTCAAACTATGGCTCTCATCTAAGTTCTCATCCTTAAGCTCTTGAACTTTTGGAACCCAATTTCTGTAGGAACACCTCACTATCCCCTTATCATCTTTCTCGGTATGGATCTCTTCTCCAGTCATTGACTCTCTACCTTCATTCATCACTTTTTCTGGCACAATATGTTCTTTTCCAAAAATTCGGTCTGTATTGTAATCTCAAACAGCTTTTCGGTACCGGCTCCTGTTACCTTCACTTCTATTTCCATTTTCTCAAAAAAATTTTATAAACTTTCCCAAAGACATTGTTATCTTGAGTCTCTCCTTTTTACTAAGGGCATCAGCCACCATATTGGCTTTCCCTGAATGATAAAGAATCTCCCAATCATAATTCTTGATTAGCTCTAACCACCTCATTTGGCGCATGTTGAGCTCTTTCTGCGTGAAAATGTACTAGAGCACTTATGGCTTGTGTAAATCTCGCACTTTTCTCCATACAAGTAGTGCCTCCAATCTATAGGGCAAAACTATTACCACGAGGCCAAGCTCATGGGTGGGATATCGAATTTTATATTCCCTTAATTATCTTGACGCGTACGCGATTACCTTGCTGTGCTGTATATGAAGCACCCTAATTCCTTATGCGAAGCGTCACTACACTTCACAAAATCTCATTTTCCATCCGACAACGCAAACATAGGGAACGTCACCAACCTTTGCTTCGGTTCTTAAAAGTTGTTCTCGCATTTCTCTGTCCATTCGAACTTCTCAGTCTTATGAGTAAGCCACGTTAAAGGGGCTACTATCTTTACAAACTTGAACGAACCTCCGGTAGTGACCGGCCAATCCTACCTCTGGTAGTTTCCCTAACCATGGTCATCAATTCCTCAGTGGTCCTTTATTCATTCTTGTCAGGATCCTCCACGGGATCCTCCTCAGCAATAATCCCTTCTAGGACAACATCCTCAACCGCTACATCCTCAATATCAACATCATCCAGTCCTGCATTAGGACACTCTATCGGATCCACAATCCGATCTCCAATTAGTAATAAAATATCATCGCACTGTTGCTCCTCAACCTCAGGGTTCGGAGTCCCGCTACCATCTACGATAACGAACAACGCTTCTATCACGATATTTATAAGGGTTCCCATAAGGGTTTTAACTGTCGGTACTACGTTAGGTAGCCCGACTATGAACTTGGCAAGAGTTCTTATTATCTTAGTGAACTTAATATTTTAACGTCATATCATCTCTGAGGTTTAGAACGCTTAGCTCTGATACCACTTCTGTAACACCCCCAAATCCGGGGTCGGGGATCCGGGTTGTCACGAGTTCCATTTCCCTTAATAACACCCAATCTTAATACACAATCAACTACTCTGTACTGTGACCCCACAATAAACACACACACCACGAGTTATAGTCTTAGAGATGAATATCCAAAAATAATCACAAGTCGTTTTATTCCACAATTATATGTCAATACACCTTAAAAGGTTTCTGAATAAATTTACATTTCTTTGCCATTATTACAATTCATAATTATACATAAGTCTGGTACATCATAAGTTGAAAGCCTAGCCTATTGGTAGTTCCTACCTCAGCTACAGCGACATCAACGCCTATAGGAAACTGCGGAACGTTCCTAATCGCTTGCGAATCGGGAGCTTGGGCCTGTTCATCTTTTCTATCTGTTGTTGTGTGATGAAAGAAGAAAGCAAGGGTAAGCAGCAAGCCCACCGAAATAATATGTATAATAATTTACAATATATGAGCATTCTCATAGTACTCAAGAAAGTCTTGGTTAAGAAGAAATGAACCAAGTTGATATCTTAATGCGATGAAGTCGCAAAATATTCAGTATATATATATATACTTTTCAAAATATTGGAAGTCCTCTTCCATGCATAATACACACAGAGTTCCAGTGTATAACTGTATAAAAATACCGTTGCAAGGTGATCTCATATATCTAACCTTGTCTCAACGTTTTTCTGAAAATCTTTGTCATGCATAAGATAATCATTTACTAGATATAATGTTTAAAAGATGAAGTTACAAGATACTCCAATATACTTATATCTTTTCCATATACTACTTGAACTACCACCAGTTCAAGTTATAATTAGTTCAAAAGTTCATCACATAGATGAGACTACAAGATCATACTTGAATAGATTAAATCTTTAAAATATCATCAAAATAAAATGAAGTTACTGAGATACTTCATTTGATGCAAACATCATTTTGAAAACTTGACCCTGCCAACACTCAACAATCGCCCAACCGTAGCCTTTCTATCGAAGTGCTCTGGGTAGTGTTGCAGAAATATCCAATTGGATGATGAACTCATTACGGGAGTTTGACCGCGCCAGGAAGACCACTTACGATGATCAGACGTAGTAGTGCAACCCCACCATTTTCTACATGTAGAGGAGAACCTGTCGGATTTACTTGTCAACCGAACACTGAACTCCTAAGGAATGGACCGCCTTAGCGGAACTTCCAGGCCATTTGGGCCAATATAATAAGGCTGGGTCGGCGCCACTCGACCACTTACGCCACTCCTAGTTCAGATGAAATCCATGACTCTGAAACGTAAAGCTCGTTCCCCCTTTCCCCAAGTAGAAACTTGTTGATACGGCTCCACCAAGAAGTCGTATCTAGTTGGAAAGGAAAACTCACTGATATTTCCCAGGCGATGCCTGTTAATGGATTAACTTGTTCCAAGAATTTTACTTCCCGAGTGTTGGGTAAGTAATCAATTCATTTATCAAAACAGCAACCTTGTTGCGAATATAAAACACACTACAGAGCCGGATCCCTCAGATTTTGAGCGAGTATTTAAATCCCCTTCGAAAGGAGGATCTTATATAAAAATGAGTTTTGGGATCCGCTCTAACTTTTAAAAATCATTTTGAAGGCTCGCGAAACATTTTTAAGAATGTTCGGAGTGATGTTGATTTAGTAAAATAAATCAGTCCCAATATATTAGAAAATATCTGAATATTATTATTTAAATAATATTCCCATAAAGAATAATCTTTATAAAAATAATTGAAGTAGAAGTTTTAAAACTCTTACTTGAATGAAAATTAAATAATCAAAGATATACTTATACAAAAGTACTATCTTTATTTGAATAATCGAAAATAAGTTTGATTATCGAAACATTATTCTTTAATAAAATAAAGAATATATCTCAGCAAATAATCGGAGTCATAGATCCTCAAATGAATATTCAAATAATATTCAATAAATAAATTAAGCTGAGTCATAAGCCCTCGAATGAATATTCGAAATAATATTCAATAATAAAATACAGAAGTCATAAGTCCTCGGATGAATATTCGAAATAATATTCAATAATAAAATAAAGGAGTCATAAGTCCTCGGATGAATATTCGAAATAATATTCAATAATAAAATAAAGGAGTCATAAGTTCTCGGATGAATATTCGAAATAATATTCAATGATAAAATAAAGGAGTCATAAGTCCTCGGATGAATATTCGAAATAATATTCAATAATAAAATAAAAGAGTCATAAGTCCTCGGATGAATATTCGAAATAATATTCAATAATAAAATAAAGGAGTCATAAGTCCTCGGATGAATATTCGAAATAATATTCAATGATAAAATAAAGGAGTCATAAGTCCTCGAATGAATATTCGAAATAATATTCAATAATAAAATAAAGGAGTCATAAGTCCTCGGATGAATATTCGAAATAATATTCAATAATAAAATAAAGTTATCGAATAAACCTTATTCGATTAATAGTTTTGAAAACTATAACCATATATATATATATATAAATATATATATATATATAAAATCTACTCAGGATCCTCGACTCCCGGTTTTAGAAAATGTTTTCACCTTTGGGTCCCTATACTAAGGGTATATGCAATTTACCGCTATTCTCTAGCATAGGTATTATCAACTGAACCAACAGATATATATGGCAAGAATACGAAACAGGCATGCATATGTACCATATCACATGCTACAATATATCGCAAGAATTTTCTAATATAACCGTCATGCATCTATTACAAGATAATGCATATACAAGTGTATACATCACAACAACAGTATAACGGATAGAAAACTTGCCTGAGCGACTGGGGGTGATAAAAGGCTCGGGACGAGTCTGGTAACCTATAAACAACAAGTAAGTTGGAATTAAACCAAAGTCACTTGTAAATCTATACTTTAACTAACTTAGACTCTAACGCTTATTTTGCGATTACTGATTCTCTTAAGTCACTCGAGTACCCTCGGCTCCACCATTTTTAATAATTTAACCATTACGATTTTTAAGGCGATTCCTTCGCGAGTGTCTTACCAACTGCCTACCACACTTAAAATAATTGTTTCATACACTAATTAACCCTTTTTGGTCTTTAACCTATGTTTCAAAGTAAGGCGAGGGGAAAAGTTTCGTTCGCGAAATGCCGTTACTTAAAACGGTCGTTTCTCCTAAACCGTACATCGGAATCAAACGAACTACATATCAAAACGAAGCTCGTAACATAAACTATCTAAACATGGCAATTTTCAAAACCTAGCAGGGAGTTCTCGGGTCCTAATGTTATGAACAAAAGCAGTCTAAAGTAAATCGGATATTACGACGGCTATGTTTACGCGATTTCCCAAATTCTTACCATTCCAAATCATATCAATCCAACTACCAATCAACAACAACTCAAGATACACATCAATGCTACTGATTTCAGTCATAATAAGCTCAAGGATCTCAATCCAATCATATATTATAACATCTCCAAATTCAACTAAACTACTTAACAATTAAGCTCGAATCATGCTTATCATTCAAATTACTACTCATCCATCCAAACCGTCTCCAAACTTCAACATTCAAATTTATTACTAAAGGGTGTGAAGATTTATACCTTCCTTGGGAGGTGTTAAGTTGCTAGGAAGCCCTAGGGAGCCTCCTACAAGCTTGATCTTTCCAAAGAAATCAAGAACACAAAGTTAGGCTTTGAAGTTTCTAAAAGTCCGATTTAAATAACTGTAAAAATAAGGGTCTTACCATGCTTATTTGGAAGAGACTTGTGAACAAGAGTTATAGGACATCTCAATACCTTTCCAACGAGCTATAGAACACAACATTTGAGTGAGTATTGAAGGAGATATGGCAGTTTGAAGTTGCTGGGTTTGTTTTAGCCGAGAGCTTTCTTCTTGAAATGGGAAAGTCAACTTCTAATTTTTGTGTTTTATGATATTTGCTTGGTTGCTTCTCCTTTTTGGCCTTGGAAAATGTTTTAGCTTTTTACCATGGTAAATTTTACATGGCCCAAAATCAACCAACAAAACAAAACCCCTTGTCATGCTTATGTCATCTTGCACATGTCATAATGCTTCCACTTGTCCACACCTTGTTGGTTTGATGACATCATCATCCCTAACCTCCTTGATTAACTCCTAATTATTTGCCTAATGACCGCTGATCTGTTATACGGTTCGCTTAACTTTCGTTCTCATTTCTCGTTTGAGGGATCATACCCGGGATCTTATTACTTGGGTTTCCTTAACCTTTCTCAATACATTATAATCCTTTTATGATCCTTTCTTATAATCCTTTTATTTAAATCCTTTTTATCCCGTTACCTTATACTCAATTTTTTCCGTATCTAGTGGATTTCTGAGAAAAATCAAAGTATTCGGAATTGGATTCTGACGATCTTTACATACACTTATATACCATATAGAGTACTAATAAAATCTCAGAATATCCATAACAGAATCCCTACATAGTGGGGCATGAAAAGTTTTCTCATTCAGCAAAAACACTATTCATAAGGGTTTCAAAAATTTCCAAAAATTGGGGTTATTACACTGACGATCTTTACATACACTTATATACTTCATAGAGTACTAATAATATCCCATAAGATCAATAACAGAACCCCTACATAGCGTGGCATGAAAAGTTTTCTCGTTCAGCAAAAACACTATTCATAAGGGTTTCAAAAATTTCCAAAATTGGGGTTATTACAAAAACTAGACTCCAAGTTGCACACTATCACAAAAGACTATACATTCATATCATACTCAGAGCTCGACCAAAATCGACCAAAAAAGGGAAATAAATAGAGCTTATATAGCAACACAATTCACAAACATCATTATCCACAAGATTAACTCATTCTTTAACCAAAGATTAAGAAAAAATACACTTAAACAAGAATGGCAATCGAACAAATCAATATCTAACTTTTTTCATTTAAACAAGCAGAACAATTCAAGACCCTATAATATTATCAATTAAAAATCATGCCACAGGTTTTGCTAGGTCATTGTCGGCGGTGGCCAGTCGTGGGAGAGCCCAAAACGTGGGTCCGTCACCATCTCACTCACCCCAATTCTCCTTCTCCTTTATTCCTCCCAATTAAACCAGAAGCTCAAAACAGTCTTTGAGATACATAATATACATATCATTTTCCACATTCAAGGTAATTAAAAATTAAGGAGAGAGAGGGGGGTGATTTTGAGGCCCAAGACACGAAAGAAGAAGAAGAAAGGATTGTGGTGATGATTTTACCGAGAGAGAATTAAGAAAGAGAAAATTTGAGAGAGATGAGAGCGTGGGTCTAGAGAGATGGAGAGGGTGAAGAAATCATCCAATGGGGCAGGTATATAGGTAAAGTTTAGGATTTTAAAATAAAACAACTCTCTCACTTTTTAATTTTTTTCCCTTTTAAAATAATATAGAAAATAAAATTATCTTTCTGTCTATATATTTTTTTTTTAAAAAATGAGTGTATAAATTATTTTATATAATTTTTGCAAGATATGTAGTCGGTAAATTGAATAATGCTGTTAAAATCGAATTTAAATACTAAAACACCAAAATAAATTGGACAATTTTTTTTATAAAGTTTTAAACTAATTCCAGGAATATTAAAACAATAATTTAAATTTTAAAATACTTTTAAGCTTTTATAGAAAAATAAAAAATGCAATAAAAATCAGAATTTCACTAAATATTCATTTAAAAGTAAATTAAAAGCTACAGCTTACACTATGAACACGTATACGATACATAAGCATATAATTCACATATAAAACACATTCTTTTATCAGGAAATATCATTTTCTAATTTCCTAACTATTTCACATATAACCACTTCCAAATAATATGATAAATCTGAAAACACATATCGACCAATTTGAATTCATTTATCAATCAATACTATACTAATAACTTACCAATTTGAATTCATTTATCAGTCAATACCATACTAATAACTTGTCTACTGGAATAATATGTATATATATATATGGAATGAAATAGTGGACTCCATAGAACCTAATCCTATATATATATATATATATAACTTGTCTACTGGAATAATATGTATATATATATAGGGAACTGATCCCCAACCATCGTTGGATGTGATACAGCAGCCGCATTGTTTCATTGCGGGTGCACTCACCCGCCGCAATGAAACATTACGGCAGCCCGCAATGTAATATTGCGGCTGGTGTATCCAAGTCAAGTTGGTTGTGGATAATTTCTCATATATATATATATATATTAATTAATATAAATTTTTATATATATAAGCTACATAACTTCACATTTATTTACAAAAATAATTATAATATATTACTCCGGATGTTATATTTTCACATCTTACCCACTATTACGGTAAACCAAAATAAAATACCAAATACAAAAATTAGGTGAATAAAATATTCACTCGATTCTAAAATAATAAAATGAACCCAATTTATCGATATCGATAAAATGATCGCCTTATAATAAAACTTTTGGAAATAACCAAAATAATTAAAAACTTTCACACTAATGACATAGATCGATACATAATTAACACTTTTCACATTAAGCCATCTAATGACACCTACTCATCAAATATGAATAAAAGATCCATAATTTTATTTCTTTCATATGATAAAAGTCACAAAAAATACTTAGATGATAATAATAATAATAATAAAAATAATAATAATAATAATAATAATAATAATAAAATCTTAAAAATACAGGATACTTGTGGCAAAAAAAATACAGGACACTTGCTATTTTATTGTGTCATACGCAAAATAAGCTAATAACTAAAATATTTAAATTCAAAAATTTTCATAATATTTATATATTAAATTTTGTGTATATTACAAAAAATTTAAAAATTTGGAATTGCATTTTCTAAATCAACAACGCATATATAACAATGTAACAAAATAGAAAATCAGGATAATTAATATTTCACTTATAAATTTAATTTAAATTTATTTTAAAATTTCTTAACATTTGTATACACATGTACATGTCCATTTGTCACTACAATAGCCATCTATCACATCAAGCTTCAAGCACAAATCCTCACAGGCATCTTGATTGCATCCCACATCATATATAGTATAACACGTGCATACATTCTCTACATGATCATCTGTGACCAAATTAGCTGTAGAGGCAGAAAATAATAAAAATCTATTAGATAAGTAATTTGAAGCACAAAATTCCTGATGTATCACATGTATACATGTATATGAGATTTACTTTACTAATCATAAATTTTGATTATAAATTTCTCTAAAAATTTTGATCCTAAACATTATAATTGATTAATAATATCATGTGAATTATATTATATTCACATAAATAATCAATTCCTCCCTATAAAATTGTGATTTTTGAAAGTAAAATATTTAAGCCATTTGAGAAATACTTACATATTTTATCACAAGTAGAGTAACCCGACAAAACAACATTCACCATCACAAAAAAAACCACCATATGAAAAAATAAAAATAACTTGACACTCATCTTGTTTTTCCAGGTAAAAGATTTTCAATACCTTATTGACATATTCATGATGTTGATTATTGGGTTTATATATACATGTAGAAGGGTTTATATGATATCATGATAATATGAAAATATAAGATTTAGTGGCATGTTCGTGATGTGGATATTATATAAGATAATAAGATATTATATAACAAGAGAAATTCCAATACATGATTGACATGTCATGTTAAAAGATTTGGTATTTTAAATAAGATCGCCAAGATATTTTTTATAATTTTGGATGTTAAATTATAGGAGGAATAAGAATAATATTTGATATGGGGAGAAATTCAAATTGTAGATGAGATTTTTTATTTTCAATGTTAAAATTGTATAATTGATATTATTACATTAATGGTAATGTAATACTTTTAGCACCTCTTAATTAAAATTTTAGGTGAGATTTTCGAAAAGTAGTAAATGTTTAAAATTTATTTAAAATTATACGCCACATATATAAGGATGAACCTATACTATCTTTTATAAATAATTGGTCAGTTTAACGTTACATATATATTTTCTAATGTCGTAATTTTTTATGATTTTATATCAAGTTGCATGTTCATCAGATATTATTATCAACTTCATCTGATACTGCTAGGGCGAAAACACGCGCTAATATTCACGCAAGTATACGCATTCCCAAATAGTATAAGATATAAATCAGATTCGTTCCCACATAGACTGGTTTAGGTTAAGCTCAATTTATGCACCTATGCAACAATGTATGGTTATCGCTCAATGCTAAGACAAATAACAAATTGGGTTTTTATTAAATTAAGAGATTATACTAAATAACATTAACTAATAGAATTGAGGTTGAATTACTATATATGACAAACATGGGATCCTAACTTCATTACTACTTCATTCAATAGCCTTTTCGTTCTTAACCTTAGCATGTGATGGTGATGACACTAATCAGATAACACGAAACTAGTAAACGCCAACTTTCGTTGTACGAATACCATTCTACCAAACATCCACAAAAGAGATAGAAGCTGAATTGGCACCAATTATATTGAGACCCTATATGTCTATATAATTTGACAACATAACGGTTTAAGCACAAGTTATCTATCTTGATTACATAGGGCAAGTAAAACGGTTAGAGTTACCCACTAATCATGCATACACATACATGAACCTATGCTAGCATGGCAAGTTCTAAACCTCTATATTCACTGTCGCTTCAATAGAGATTAACACGCTATCTTATATGTTAGCTACGCACATAAGACGAATAAGCACAACCAATACTAGGATATCAATCAATGACCACACACCAAGATATCAAAACAAATTAATTATTGAAATCCATAAGTAAATCCGCTAGAACCCCATGATAACGATTAGCCCATAATTGAACTCATCATCACCATGGGTTCCAATGAAAGCATGATATAAACAAGGTCTTAATAAACTGAATAATAATTAATGTATGAATAAACGAGATCTAGGTTCAACAAGAATGATAACGAGCATCCAAAGTTACAACTAATTCAAAGAATCACAAGTTGAAAACCAGATCTTCTTTTTCGGAGTTGTTCTGTGCTTCTAGATCTTCTCCTTGGTATCCCAACTTCCCGGATGATGAAAACCCTTTTTTTAAGTATATATACGCCCCTAGTGGACCTGGACCCTTAAAATCGACAAATTCCACTCAAAAAAGGCCTTTTCAGCGAAATCAGTGACCAACCGCGCCTTGAGCGGCCGCTCAGCTCTCCTGAG
This sequence comes from Apium graveolens, assembly GCF_009905375.1. NCBI lineage: Eukaryota > Viridiplantae > Streptophyta > Magnoliopsida > Apiales > Apiaceae > Apium > Apium graveolens. Next base: position 91,852,788 of record NC_133651.1, read on the forward strand.
TGGGCGCTCAGCTCTCTGGGCGGCCGCTCAGCTCTCCTGAGCGGGCACTCAGACAGCTTCTGGAAAAAATTCTGATGAATCTTGTTTTGGCCATAACTTGAGTTCTACTCGTCAGAATTAGGCGATTCAACTGCCCACACGAAATTAACGAGATTCTCTACAACTTGACAATGGCCTTGGCTTCCAATTCTGATCACTTTTTATCATATTTCCTTTAAAATCTCTTTTCTTCATTTAACTGATACCTGAAATGCAATAACATAAAAACACATCAAAATACCAACAACTTGAGTCCAAAATACCAATTTAAGCTTGTAATAAAGCATTCCAAGTGGATATAAAATCCACTTATCACACCCCCAAACTTGAATCGATGCTTGTCCTCAAGCATAAATAGACTCAAAACTACAAAACAAACCTAATGCATGAATGCAACTACGTGAATGCAACTAAATGATAATGCAATCGATCCCCTCAGAATAACCATAACCAAATGAATAAGCCAATGCCTCTAAGAATGCAATGACTTTAAACAGAGCTCGAATAAATCCCACAAACCAACTCACAAACCAGAAATGTGCGTGTGTGCAATGCTTAACAGATATCTCTCGATACTGGATCAATAACCATAACTTATCTATAAAGATTCTCCCATTTGCTGCGCAAATTGAGTAATAGCGTTTCTGAATGCAGCTGTCTTCGCCATAGGGAAGAATTTAACCAGCTGGTAGAGAGTGTAACCAGCTCTTAGCCTTGTCCTTCAGAGAGAATGGGGACAGTCTCAGCTTCACAGCATCTTCAGAAACACCGTTGAACTTGAAGGTGTCGCAGATCTCAATGAAATCCCTAATGTGCGTATTGGGATCTTCCGTTGGAGAACCACCAAACTGGACTGAAGTCTGTACCCATTGAATTATGCCAGGCATGATCTCAAAGATATTAACTGTGATAGCTGGCCGGATAATGATAGATTGAATTCACTACTAGAAATAGTAGATACGACATCGATGCTTAGACATCGGAATGTAATGCACCCGATGTTAAAATACAGTTTAACATCGGTTTTGTAAAAAGCGATGTTGAATACAAATACTGACATCGGTTTCACTTACTAGCCGTTGTCTATGTTCAGAAACTTAAAAGGCCACAAATATGTTTTTAACTTTGACATCGGTTGATTTTGTTAACCGTTGTCTATGGCCTTTTTAAAAAAAATAAAAATTACTTTTCTTTTTTCCCCCGGTTTCAGTATACTTTCCCCCCTTTAATTTTAACAAAAATTTCACTAACCTTATTCCCCCCCTTTCCAAAATAACTCCCGTGCTCGTATCTCTCGTCTCTCTCACCTCTCATATCTCTCTCATCTCTCCCCTACTTCTCTCTTACTCTTTTTATCTCTCATCTCATCTCATCTCTCATCTTCTCACCATCTCTTCTCTCTTTTTGCCGAAACCCTAATTTTAGCCCAAATTCTAATTCAAGGTTTGGAGCTTCAAATTAGAGCAAACTAAACTTCAAATTGGTAAGGTTAGACCTAAATAGTGGCTTTAGATCTTGAAAAGGACCATGCATTTCGTTCCAAAAATATAGTCGAGTTCTTGTGTACATCTCTCCCTCCCTCCCCCTCTCTGTACGTCCCTCCCCCTCTCTCTCCCTCTCCGCTATACACACACTGTATGTGAACACACACTTACTTCTTTATTATATACACATCTCTTCACTCTCCTCTCTTCTCTTTCTTACACATATGGGCACCCTTATTTTAGGGTTTTTTCAATTGATTCAATATTTCTCTCTTTCTCAGGGCTGATTCCAAAATTATGACCTGTTTCAAGTTTGGGGCTTCATTCGAGCTCAATTTGGGCCTTTAGGGTTTGAATCGAGTTTAAGGTAATTCTATCTCTTGTGTTACATATGTTAATTTCTATATTTTATTAAATGTGCAATTTAATATGTTGGCTGATTTTGTGTTGAATTATCTTTTTTGTTCATATGTATGGATGTTTGTGTTATCTATATTATTGATCTGAAGTTCTTCGTATTGTTCCGATTGATTGATTTTTTATCTAAACGTTGTTGATTTAGTTGAATACTGCAAGTTTATCGAACTATTGTAGATTTGAAAGTGTTGATCTTGAGATACTTCTACTTAATTGATATTGCACAACAACTGTTTATGAAAATTACTGGGAATTTTCTTATCAAAATGTCGTCTACTTCTGTTGTCGTCTACTTCTGCTGATGTTACTGGACTATTTATTAGTGACCGGTAATATGCCCATCTTGAAAGTGATACTGATATTTTTCTTATTTTGTTCTTCTGTTACTTCATTTAGTTTGTGTAACTACCCAAGTTTCGATTTTTTATATTCTTCTTTGCGGAAAATTCATGATTGGTATATATGATTTTTACCTGGGATTCTGCGTTTTCTTTATAATGTATCTGATGCATATTTTAAATTAATAGGTGATTGTTTTTTTGTCAGGTACTTTTGATTCCGTAAGTTAGCTTGTTAAGATGGCAAAGAGGGATTGATTAAATTGAAGAAGTGAGCACTTGAAATTTATTGGGAAAAATGGAAAATAGCAGTAGTAGTGTTGAGTATGTGAAATGACAGCATAAACATGATCCAGCTGCTCATCAGTGCTCTTCTTCTGTTACCAAACACATCAAAGCTCCTGTTGATATTATAACTTTCTTTATCATCCCCCCCTCCTCTCTTTATATGTATGTATTTTTTATGCAACTGTAATCTGCACGATAACACATGGAATTGAAAGATCAAATCACCTACCAAATTATTCGATTATGTTTGCAATTTTATTTTTGTATCCAGTTTTGGGATTTCATAAAGTAATTTTTATTAGATTATTAAAGTGCTACTTTACTTTCTGGTTCTCTAATTGTTTAGAAATCAACAAGTATAAGAATTTCTCATGTTGACTTTAAATGTTTAGGCACATTATTTGTCTTCTATATATTTTGGGTGAAACAAATTAAATTTTTTTTATGCAAATTTGGTTGTAAAGGTGTTATGTTTTCTGACCAAGTGTATTCGTTTATCAGGTATGGTCACTGATTAGGAGATTCGATCAACCGCAGAAGTACAAGCCCTTTGTTAGCAGGTGTGTCGTGCAGGGGGACCTCATGATTGGAAGTGTTAGAGAGGTGAATGTCAAGTCAGGTCTTCCAGCCACCAAAAGCACCGAAAGGTTGGAACTACTTGATGATACTAAGCATATACTTGGTGTTAAAATTGTTGGTGGTGATCACAGGCTCAAGGTAAAACAAATCTATTCTTGTAGATCATTTGTACTACTGCATCAGTCTTACATTTAGGTGCCAATAAATTGCTCAGTTATTACTGTCCATCCAGAAGTCATTGATGGGAGAGCTGGCACCCTAGTCATTGAATCATTTGTGGTCGATGTGCCCGAAGGTAACACCAAAGAAGAGACTTGCTACTTTGTTACGGCTCTAATCAATTGCAACCTTAAATCGCTGGCAGAAGTGTCTGAGAGGATGGCCATGCTGAATCGCCGTCATGTTTAAGCTCATAAGTAAAAGGAACGGGATAAGAATGTAGTTCTTTTCATAATCTCAGGATTTTTAAGATTTTACAAGCTTTGTGGAGTGCAAGTAATCAGTACTATTTATCTGGCGATTTATCTTACTATATATCTGATGATTTATCCGACTCTTACTTGGATTTCAGAACAATGTCTTGGATCTGTGGTCCCTTTTTGACTTTCTAATGCCGGGGTTTCTTGGTACCGATAGACAAGTATGTTCTAATCTGTTTCCAGTAGTTGGGGCTGTATTATTTGTATGATATTTATGGATGACTGGTAAATAATATAACTGTTGTTTTTTTTAAGTCGTAGTGGATCTACAAACTGGTTAGCTTGGTATCTGATGTTATATTGAAACTGCTTGGTACAGTAGAATCCCTCTAAATTAATAAACTCTTTAAATTAATTTAAAAATTTGCCTGAATCAGGACATTAGTACAATAGAACCCCTCTAATATGATTACCTCTCTAAACCCGGTTTTTCAAAATGTTACTTTATCTTATAACATTGTAAATCTTTTTAGTATATGTGAAAAATGATATAATTCTTGCTATAGTGGTATGTGCTCAAGTACATGTTATTTGATGTCATTCTCACAGTTCCAAGCCACTTATGGAAAACCCTTGCTGGCAGCGAGAGATTCTAAATGCTCAGACAAGGATGCTGAAGCAGGGGCACTTGTGATGGAAGCATCAAATTCCAGGTAAATTTTGAAACGTGTACTTCAAACTTTTGTATCCCTTTTTATCTTGATACGCTCTTCATTTCCTTTTATGCTTCATCTCTTTCAGGCACTTCAGTTCCTGCTAAAACTTTGTAGTCATCCGTTGGTTGTTGTTGGTGAAAAGACTCCAGATTCTCTCATTAAACTTCTGCCAGATCACTTCCCTACAGATGCTGATATTGCTTCAGAACTTCATAAGCTGCATCACTCTCCAAAATTAGTGGCCCTTTAGCAAATATTGGAATAGTGCGGGATTGGTCTGGAAGCATCAAATTCTGAAGCCTCTCTGATTGTTTGACAACACAGAGTTTTGATATTTTCTCAGCACAAGGTAAATTATGTTTACAAGTTCCTGCCACTGAATCACTCAATTAGTGTGCAATTCCCTAATTTTTTATGTATTGCTGATAATTTGCAGGCCTTTCTGGACATCATAGAAAATGACTTGTTTCATGCCCATATGAAGACGTGAGTTCTCTAATACTTCCAAGTGGTTTGTAAGTCAATGTGTTATGCTGTGCAGTAAATGGATTTTTTTTAATTGTATTATATAAAAACTTGATAGAGTCAGCTAATTGTAGTTGATGTAGTTGTAAGTTGTATCTATACTATGTCCAGAAAGTACCTAAATGTCTATTTTAGTTTTTCTTTGAATCTGGGCAACTATGTTTGCTAAACTTAGTCCTGCAAAAACATGTGATATATTGTTCAATGTTCTCAATTTGAGCAGGTGATAAGAACATATTTGAATTTTCTGCGTGTACCCCCTTCGTGCACATGGATAACACCTTTAGCCCAAATTTTCTCAGACCTATTAAAATAGACAGTTTCATCACATTTGTCATGCATTACTGCATATACTTATTTATAAAACATTCTTGTTCCTTAAAGATAATTCACAAATTTAGTGACCAACTTTATTATTGCAGCAAAAAAACTTACCAGTTTCTTGAAATAATAGAAGAGGGGATGTAGTTTTGTCTCCTGTAAGTTAGCCTCATCACTCAAAACTCAAGTTACAGCTGATCTTATGCCTAATTTTTATAATAGGAAATTACCATATAAATGTAGTTAACTCAATTTTTAAAAGTCTACTTATATGTACAGGGTTTTCGTGCATCTTCAATGGGAAGGGGAATTTCCAGTGGGTACAGTGGAATGGAGGGAAAGCCAAACACACAATTGAAAATAGAAATCAAGTATACGGCTCTGTTGTGTAAGCAGCACTTAACGGCTTGTATTGAAAAAATATATAGACTAATCTGTGATAGCTTGAAGAAAGAGATTAGCCCATTCCTGAATTTGTGTATTCAAGTATGCATTTTACTTTAATTTTTTTTAGTCATGTATAAACTCTTGACAAGTCCTTAGTTAAGAGAGTCTGGATAACTAAGTTATTTTATTTTTATTGGTTGAAATGTTTATTTTAGACTTTGAATGTATGTCCGAATTGGTTGTTGGAATATTGTATGTTAAGAAATTTGGTATCGATGTAGTTTAATGTTTCTGTTGGATGTTTTTGGTTGAATGTTGCATTGTTTGGTATTTTTTTGGTTGTGTAAATGCAATTGGTTCATGTGGCTGTAAAACAGGACTAGGATGGCATGTAATTTACACCACATTAACATCACAATGGTAAATGTAACCGATGTAAAAAATGTACAAAAGACATCATGTAAAATAATATTAAACGAAAAAGAACTAAAAACCGATGTGAAATAGTCATTTGACATCGGTTCTGAAAAGAAACTCAATGTATTTTAAGTCAAATAACATCGGTTAGAGAAATTGGCTGATGTTAAACAAAAAGATTTAACATCGGTTTCGTGAAGAACACCCATGTCTTATCCATCATTTCACATCGGGGGGCTAATTTAACCGATGTCTGATCAAACATTTCACATCGGACAACTAATCTAACCGATGTCTGATCTAACATTTCACATCGGTTTGTTTGAAGAAATTTTACTAAATGGCTTTTAGAGCTTGTAGGTTTCATGTTTTAATGGATAAATACCTCACAATATACTCATATTCACCTAAAAATACTGTAATATAAGCTGAAATTTGTTACAAAGACATCACATTTAATCTTAAAACCGATGTATAGCACTGTAATAGACATCGTCTGTTAACTGATGTCAAAGGCTGATGACATTTAACATCACACGCAAAGACATCGGTTCAGATTTTTTTTAACATCGGTTCTGAACAGATGTCTGATCTCATATTTCTAGTAGTGGAATGTCATTGATCTTTGGTTGAGAAAAATCCATCAAGGCTTTCGTTCGTGCTGCTGGATCTCCCATTGTAATAAGTACCTGAAACACAAACAAATAAACCATGAAAGTAAAAGAATCCGAGTCAGTGAACTTTAACGACCACTGATGACAAGCACATAAACTAAAAATTAACACCGAGTCCCCGGCAGCGGCGCCAAAAACTTATTAGGGCGGAAACACGCGCTAATATTCACGCAAGTGTACGCGTTCGCAAGTAGTATAAGATATAAATCAGATTCGTTCCCACAGAGACTGATTTATGTTAAGCTCAATTTATGAACCTATGCAACAATGTATGGTTATCGATCAATGCTAAGACAAATAACAAATTGGGTTTTTATTAAACTAAGAGATTATACTAAATAACATTAACTAAGAGAATTGAGGTTGAATTTCTATATGACAAATATGGGATCCTAACTTCATTACTACTTCATTCAATAGCCTTTTCGTTCTTAACCTTAGCATGTGATGGTGATGACACTAATAAGATAACATGAAACTAGTAAACGCCAACTTTCGTTGTACGAATACCATTCTACCAGACATCCATAAAAGAGATAGAAGCTGAATAGGCACCAATTATATTGAGACCCTATATGTCTATAGAATTTGACAACATAACGGTTTAGGCACAAGTTATCTATCTTAATTATATAGGGCATGTAAAATGGTTAGAGTTACCCACTAATCATGCATACACATACATGAACCTATGCTAGCATGGCAAGTTCTAAACCTCTATATTCACTGTCGCTTCAATAGAAATTAACACGCTATCTTATATGTTAGCTACGCACATAAGACGAATAAGCACAACCAATACTAGGATATCAATCAATGACCACACACCAAGATATCGAAACAAATTAATTATTGAAATCCATAAGTAAATCCGCTAGAACCCCATGATAACGATTAGCCCATAATTGAACTCATCGTCACCATGGGTTCCAATGAAAGCATGGCATAAACAAGGTCTTAATAAACTGAATAATAATTAAAGTATGAATAAACGAGATCCATGTTCAACAAGAATGAAAACGAGCATCCAAAGTTACAACTAATTCAAAGAATCATAAGTTGAAAACCAGATCTTCTTTTTCGGAGTTGTTCTGTGCTTCTAGGTCTTCTCCTTGGTATCCCAATCTTCCCAGATGATGAAAACCCTTTTTTAAGTATATATACGCCCCTAGTGGACCTGGACCCTTAAATCATCAAATTCCACTCAAAAAAGGCTTTTTCAGCGAAATCAGCGACCAGACGCGCCTTGAGCGGCCGCTCAACTCTCCTGAGTGGGCGCTCAGCTCTCTGGGCGGCCGCTCAGCTCTCCTGAGCGGGCGCTCAGACAGCTTCTGGAAAAAATTCTGATGAATCTTGTTTTGGCCATACCTTGAGTTCTACTCGTCAGAATTAGGCGATTCAACTGCCCACGTGAAGCTAACGAGATTCTATACAACTTGACAATTTCCTTGGTTTCCAATTCTGATCACGTTTTATCATATTTCCTTTAAAAGCTCTTTTCTTTATATAACTGATACCTGAAATGCAATAACACAAAAACACATCAAAATACCAACAACTTGAGTCCAAAATACCAATTTAAGCTTGTAATAAAGCATTCCAAGTGGATATAAAATCCACTTATCAGATACTTTCATCAATGTTTAGCAATCTGTGTTTACATATCTTTATTTGAGGATGTGAGTCTCTAATGCTACAAATGAGAAGATGATTAATTTTGTTTTGTTTTAAGAGATAAGATATGCATAAATATGGCAGTTCAAGCATATCGATCGGTAAAAGAAACTATTAATTATAAAATATAGGACCGCAAAATTTCATATGAGTTACGACGATATCAATTTGGATTTTTATGCAAGTTATGGTAGGTACTTAATGGGATGAATATTTTTGGTATATAATAATAATATATAATTTGGATTTGATTATAATAGTATTTTTATGAGAGAATTTGTTAGATATAATTTATGATATCAGGATATATTTTGAGATATTTTAGATTTCAAATGCTATTTTGAGATTTTTATTTTACAAATCTATAGTAATTGTATATATATATATATATATTGTTTGTACATAGTTATATATATAATTTAAAAGTGGAAAAGCGGTGGGTTTATGAAATTACATTTCTACCCCTTCGGCATAAAAAGCCTAAGGGTTTTTCTTTATTTTTTTCTCTTCGCTGAATCACTTGTCTCTCTCGCTTGTCTCTCTCTCTCTACCTTGTAACTCTCTTGTCTCTCTCTCTTTCATCTCCTTCTCTCGGTTCTTTCTTGATTCCTGCTCGATTTTAATGGAGTTTTGAAGTATTAAATATCCCCAATTGATTTGAACATGAATCTTGTGTGCATGTGTGTGTGTGTCGCGCTTGTGTGCTCGGTTCTTCAACCTTTGCTTCGAGTTGTAATTTTCTGTTAGGAGGAATTGATGATATTCAACAAAAACTATCAGAAGCATCGACGGATGATGACTATATCGACAGATGATGACTACATCGACGAATGATGATGACATCGACGAATGTTGATAATCGACAGATGTTGATAATCACCGGATAATGATATCAACGGATGATGATGTCAACGGATGATGAAATCAGTATTTGTCACATCAATTGATCTTTGAGAAGGAAAAAGAAACAGGAACTCAAGGTGGTGAAGGACTTTATCTCAGAAGCAATTGTATAGGTTTTCTTGTTGTTAATAGAATAAGATTCCTTATACATTGTTAGTTGTGCTCTATATAAAGCACAGATTAGGTTCATGCTATCAGCATTACGTCATTGTTATATCTTTCGCATAACCTTGCAGCTCTCAAGGATATTTGTTCATCCTTTCGAGAGAGTATGATTGTAATAAGTTTTTATCAATTAATATAAAAATTGTTGATTCTGTTGAAGCTTTGTCGAATTGATTATATTAATTGTATTCACCCCCCTCTACAGTTGATTAAGGGCCTAACAATTGGTATCAGAGCTTACTGTTGACATACAAACAGTTTAAGATCTGAAAGTCAATCAACAATGTCTGACAAAGAAGAAGAAACACAGAATCCGAATCCAAAGCCACCACCCTAGCCACATCACAGATAAGGAGCAACATGATTAGGTATGAAGCAATCAAGGTGCCAATCCTGAAGATACATGAATATCCAATTTAGAAAGTCAGGATGGCCATGTGCTTGGAAACCACGGATCCTGAATACCTAAGCAGGATCTATGATGATCCTCATAGACCAATGAAGCTAGCTGTTTCACTTGCAGGAGAACCAGAAAAGATGATAGACAAAGACAGGAATGACTATTCTCCTAAAGATATCTCATCTATCATGAAGGATGCTAAGGTCAGACATATCCTTTACAGTAGTCTTGATAGTGTTATGTCTAATAGGGTCATTGGATGTAAGACATCAAAAGAGATATGGGATTCTTTAGACATAAAGTGTCAAGATACAACTGCTATCAAGAAGAACATGAGGACAGTACTTACTCAAGAATATGAGCACTTTAACTCAAGGGACAATGAGTCCTTAACTGAGATCTATGACAGATTTCAGAAGTTGCTGAATGACTTATCCCTTGTCGATAAAGAATATGATTTGGAAGACTCAAACGTGAAGTTCCTACTTGCTCTCCCTGAAAAGTGGGACTATAAAATCACTTCAATAAGGGATAACTATAAATTTGACATCACACCTCTAGATGAGATCTATGGAGTCTTGAAAAGTCATGAGCTAGAGATGGAGCAAAGAAGCAAGAGGAAAGGATCAAAAGCTAGACCAGTTGCACTCAAGGTTGAAGAGAAGCCAAAGGAGAAAGCTAGGAGAAAAAGCTACTCCAAAGGGAATGCCATGATTACAAAGTCAGATACTGAATTCTAGAGAATGTTTGTTGGGGATCAGGATTAGGATATTCAGCTATATCTAATTCGGATAAGAAAAGTGGAAAAGAAACTAAGATAACAGAACCAATAAAAACTGATAGCAAGGTCAAACTGAACAAGGTTCAATTAAAGACCATTAAGTTTAATCCTAGTGCTAATACTGTTAAGTCAATTCATGAGGAATGTACTACCTCGTCACCTAGATCAAACTTAATTACTGAAAAGAGTGAACAAGTTCACATAAATTCAGTAAATATTGGTTCAATGACTCATAAACAGCTTAAGCAAAAGTTGAAGGATCTACACATGGAAGACAAGAAGAAAAGGTCTAGGAAAAATAGGAATGACAAGGTAGGTGTTAATAAGAATGGAAATTATGTAACCCCACCTAATGTACCTAGAAAGATCCATTCAAACTGTGGTAGCACTAATCATCTTTCTAATTCTTGCAGGAAGAATAAAGAGATAAATGTTGTTCCTTCTAAATCAGAGTTTAGCAGTAGAACATTCAGATATAAACCACAGAGTCCTGGTTTTCATTGTGGTAGTGTTTGGCACTATATGTAACATGTAAAGAGTATCACAGTTTTTATTATGATTATTATAAACTAAAACCCTCTTTAATTAAAGCAAAATCTATTTCTGCATGTATAAATACTGATAGTAGGGATGTTAACATAAACTCTGATAAAAAGTCTTATGTTGCATATGTTAACAAACTTAAAAAGACCAAAGGATCTAAGCAAGTCTGGGTCCTTAAAAACACTGACTGATTCAAATTACTGATTGTAGGGTGACAGGAGGAATGCTCTAGTCTTGGACAGTGGATGCTCAGGACATATGACTGGTTATAAATCCCTGCTATTAGAATTTGAGGAGAAGGCTGACCCAAACATTTCTTATGGAGATGGCAACTTAATAAAATCTTGGGATATGGAAAAATCAAAGTTGGAAATGTCATCATTGAAAATGTAGCTCCAGTTGCAGGACTCAAGCATAATCTAATTAGTGTGAGTCAAATATGTGACAGAGGTTACTATGCTAACTTCTATGAGGAGCATTGTGAAATTGTCAGTAAGTCAGGTGGCAAGATCACATTGACTAGTATAAGACATGGTAGTTTACATAAAGCCAGGGTCTCCACAAGTATTGATAATTCGAAAGTTTATCTACTGAGTAGAGCATCTGTGGAAGACAGATGGAACTGGAATAAAAGACTTTCTCACCTCAATTTCAATAATATCAATGAACTTGTGAGTAAAGATCTTGTTAGAGGATTGCCCAATGCAGTTTTTACTCCTGATGGCTTATGTGACTCATGCCAGAAAGCCAGGCAAAAGAAAACGTCTTTCAAGAGTAAAACTGAATCTTCAATTCTTGAACCATATCATCTTTGGTCCAGTGAATGTTATGTCAATTGCCAAGAAGAGGTATGCACTCGTAATTGTTGATGAATATACAAGATACACATGGGTGTATTTTTTGCACACCAAGGATGAATCTCCATCCATTCTTCTTGATCATGTGAGGGAGCTAGAAAAAGGATCAACATACAAAGTGAAGATCATCAGAAGTGATAATGGAACTGAATTCAAGAACAGCTCTATGGAAGAGTTCTGCAAACTCAAGGGGATAAAACAATAGTTTTCTGCTCCTGGAACTCCACAACAAAATGGAGTTGTTGAAAGAAAGAGAGAACTCTGATAGAAGCTGCAAGAACCATGTTAGAGGAAGCAAGATTACCTACCTACTTCTGCGATGAGGCTGTGCAAACTGCTTGCTTTACACAAAATGCAACATTGATCAACAAGCATGGAAAAGCACCATTTGAGATGGTGAAGGAAAAGAAGAAAAAATTGAAGTTCTTTCATATTTTTGGTTGTAAGTGTTTTGTTCTCAGAACTCATCCGGAGCAGCTGACCAAGTTTGATCTGAAAGCTGATGAAGGAATTTTTGTGGGTTATCCGTTGATTATAAAAGCCTTCAGAGTTTATAATCTGAGAACAAGAACAGTCATGGAATTTATATATGTATCTTTTGATGAAAAGAAGATAACAGGTCTAGAAGATGTAGATGACCATGAGAAATTGAGATTTGAAAATGAAGTACCTTATGGTGAACTTTTAAATCCCGACTATGATACAATAAGTCCTGATATTACTCAAAGCTCTGAGGTTACACAGAATAGTGGAAATTCTTCTAACACTGAAGCATATGTTGAAGGGGAGCAACATAACTCAAATCCAGAGACTACAACAAGTGATTCATCTCAAGAGACATCGGTAGAAAGATCATCAGACTCATTCTCCTTAAATTCTGATGATTCAAATACTGATAACAATGGGAACACTGATTCAGGGGGAGTATCAGGAAATAACAGTGGTACTAATCAAAGAAATAACAGAGAATTCATGGATCAAGGGGGAGGTTCGTCTTCAAGGAGTCAACTTCCATCTTCAAAAAAATGGCCTAAATCACACACACCTGACTTAATCATTGAAAACCCTGACAGTGGTGTAAGAACAAGAAAAGCCACTTTGAATGAATGTCTCTACCATTCTTTTCTATCTCAAACTGAACCTAAGAAGGTTGAAGAAGCTCTGAAAGATGCTGACTGGGTCATAACTGAAAGAGATATGTCCTAAGTCCAATCATATATTTTATGTAATCTGTTTTGATTTTATTGATATTAATAAAAGGCTTGTTTTTTTATTGCGGGCTCTATCTATTTAACTGTTTAAATAAGATATACCACAGTTTAGAGTAAAGCTTTTTATGGATTGTGATGAGATCATAATAATGAGACCTAAAAGATGATAACTCTAAACTTAAATAGTTCCTGGTCGTAGGATTACTAATTGGTAATTAATAATCCGCAAAGATCGGTACATACTATATTTGCTTCATTATGAAGGATGTCTGTTCTGATAGACATTTGTGTGGTGACACTATAGCTAGTATGTATGTGCTTATTATAGAATAAGTTTACTGAACATGACTCACACAGCTGAACAACTGATGGAGTTCACTCACGTGTCAGCAGTTGTTCACATTCTGATAGTTGTACAAGTATCCTTAGACTTGAGATCATCATAGTCATCTTGTGTACACTGAACTATGCTTTGGTTTAGTTCTTACTCTCAAGGGACAATTATAAGGGTTCTACTGGGTATAAAAATGTGTACACGAAGATAGTGTATGATCAATAAAGGATCTACCCCTTCCAGTGTAGGAAGAGAATGTTCAATGCTGATCCACTTATGATAGTTCAGGAATCTTTGGCCAGAGTGAATGAAATTAGAAAGGAGTTTCTAATTTACATTAAATAGAACTAAGCATAGTGAATGGGAAAGCAAGTGATTAAATAAGATAGGCTTGACACAAGTTCCATGCCTTGTATTTAATCGTGACATTGTAGGGTAGAAGAAATTAATTGTACGGTAACTACTCACTGAATAGGTTCTTGGTATTCTAAGCAGTGAATTCGTATTATCCGGATAGTCGCGATATGCTGAGAAGTATCCCTCACGATGTAGAAAAAATATAATTAATTAATCATATTTAATGAATTAGAGAATTTATATAAATAATGATAAAATAGTTTTATTATTATTTATTTCTACTACCGGCTTAATATTGAACCTACAGGGTCACACCATAAAAGAGAATGATTTAATGGTGGAGGAATTAATTAATAATGGCTGATAATTATTTATTTATGAAATAAATAATTAATTGGAAAATTTAATAATTGATTAAATGAGATTTAATTGATTATAAATTAATTAAGAAAAGGTTCTTAATATTATAAATTAAGAATTTAATTTTTGGAAATTAAATCAAGTGAGAGAATTATTTCTAAAGAGTTTAGAAAAAGAATTAATAATTAAAAGGTGTTTTAATTATTAGTGAGAATAATAAAGGGTTAATAATAATAATATTTTATGGGAAAATTTTCAGCTGAATTTTTTTCCTATAAATATACTATTATAAACCCTATTTTTGCCTCAACCAAAAAGATTTTCAAAACCCTAATTCTCTTCATCTCCTCCTCCTTCATTACATCGTTTTCTTTGTGGATATCGGTGGAGTGCTTCATACTTGAGGAGCAGCTGCTAAGTATCTCCGTTCATCATTTTTGGATCGCCATTAAAGACCTCCATCTTTCCATTAACGTAAAGCTTCTTAAGGTAAACACACTGAACTACGAATTAAATATTATTTTTCGCGTGGATCCTGCAGAGGGTTTCGGTTTTTTTTTTAAAATTAAATTTACGTTTTCGCTGCATTTATGTGCTAAAAACCCTTCAATGGCATCAGAGCTACTTGCGAAAAGTTTTTAATTCGTTTATGTGTTTAACTGTTTTCGATTTATGAGCATGCACGTGATTCGCCATGATTTGATGTTGATATAATATGCTTATATATGTACAGTTTTGAATATATGATATTCATGTGAATTATATAATCATAAGATGATTATGTAATCTGTATATATACTGATATATACATGATTTATGTTTGTTCTAATTATGAGAATCACATTAGATACAGATTCTGAATTGGCTGATACTGATAGCTAAAGCTATCAACGACTCGTCTGTAAGGCGTTTGACGTCGTTTACTGCCCGTAAACAGTGATTCTTATTTTTTTGATTTGATTCTGATTTTTCTGATTTTTGTCATATTTTCTTTTTATGATTAGATCATGGATAATATGATATGTTAAGATCAGATTATGTGTTTTAACATGCTTTTATGTGTTGTATGAGCATGGTGGATGGTTATGGCCTTTCGACCTTAGTATAATGGTTTTGGTTTTGGTTTTGGTTTTAAATACGACTTGCATGTCGTCAATCTTTGTAATCATAAATCTCGAATGTAACTCGAGTTATTCTTTTAAGTTCATTAGATTAGTTTTACTTTCAATCATGTAATGTAATTGAAGACTCAAGAAGGCTATCCAATGGAGGTGATACAAAGAAGAAGACGAGGCATACAAGAAGTCTCAACAGCTAGATGGTAGTAAGATATACCACAGTTTAGAGTAAAGCTTTTTATGGATTTTGATGAGATCATAATAATGAGACCTAAAAGATGATAACTCTAAACTTAAATAGTTCCTGGTCGTAGGATTACTTAACTGGTAATTAATAATCCGCAAAGATCGGTACATACTATATTTGCTTCATTATGAAGGATGTCTGTTCTGATAGACATTTGTGTGGCGACACTATAGCTAGTATGTAGGTGCTTATTATAGAATAAGTTCACTGAACATGACTCACACAGCTGAACAACTGATGGAGTTCACTCACGTGTCAGCAGTTATTCACATAGTGATAGTTATACAAGTATCCTTAGACTTAAGATCATCATAGTCATCTTGTGTACACTGAACTATGCTTTGGTTTAGTTCTTACTCTCAAGGGACAATTATAAGGGCTCTACTGGGTATAGGAATTTGTACACGAAGATAGTGTATGATCAATAAAGGATCTACCCCTTCCAGTGTAGGAAGAGAATGTTCAATGCTGATCCACTTATGTTAGTTCAGGAATCTCTGGCCAGAGTGAATGAAATTAGAAAGGAGTTTCTAATTTACATTAAATAGAACTAAGCATAGTGAATGGGAAAGCAAGTGATTAAATAAGATAGGCTTGACACAAGTTCCATGTCTTGTATTTAATCGTGACATTGCAGGGTAGAAGGAATTAATTGTACGGTAACTACTCACTGAATAGGTTCTTGGTATTCTAAGCAGTGAATTCGTATTATCCGGATAGTCGCGATATGCTGAGAAGTATCCCTCACGATGTAGAATAAATATGATTAATTAATTAATCATATTTAATGAATTAGAGAATTTATATAAATAATGATAAAATAGTTTTATTATTATTTATTTCTACTACCGGCTTAATATTGAACCTACAGGGTCACACCATAAAAGAGAATGATTTAATGGTGGAGGAATTAATTAATAATGGCTGATAATTATTTATTTATAAAATAAATAATTAATTGGCAAATTTAATAATTGATTAAATGAGATTTAATTGATTATAAATTAATTAAGAAAAGGTTCTTAATATTATTAATTAAGAATTTAATTTTTGGAAATTAAATCAAGTGAGAGAATTATTTCTAAAGAGTTTAGAAAAAGGATTAATAATTAAAAGGTGTTTTAATTATTAATGAGAATAATAAAGGGTTAATAATAATAATATTTTATGGGAAAATTTTCAGCTGAAAATTTTGTCTATAAATATACTATTATAAACCCTATTTTTGCCTCAACCAAAAAGATTTACAAAACCCTAATTCTCTCCATCTCCTCCTCCTTCATTACATCATTTTCTTGGTGGATACCGGTGGAGTGCTTCACACTTGAGGAGCAGCTGCTAAGGATCTCCGTTCATCGTTTTTGGATCGCCATTAAATACCCCCATCTTTCCATTAACGTAAAGCTTCTTAAGGTAAACACACTGAACTACAAATTAAATATTATTTTTCGCATGGATCCTGCGGAGGATTTCAGTTTTTTTCTTAAGATTAAATTTATGTTTTCGCTGTGTTTATGTGGTAAAAACCCTTCAACAACAATACAAGAAGAGCTCAATGAATTTGAAAGGAACAAAGTATGAACTCTTGTACCAAGACCAAAGAACAGATCTGTAGTTGGCACAAAGTGGGTATTCAGAAACAAAACTGACAGTGAGGTCATTGCTACAAGGAATAAAGAAAGACTGGTTGCAAAGGTTTACTCACAACAAGAAGGCATTGATCATGATGAAACATTTGCTCCAGTTGCAAGGCTAGAGGCAATAAGTATCTTTCTTGCCTATGTTGCTCACAAGAAGTTTAAGGTGTTCCAAATGAATGTGAAAAGTGCATTCTTAAATGGAGAACTCGAAGAGGAAGTTTATGTTGAACATCCTCTAGGGTTCATTGATCCAAGGTATCCAGATCATGTCTACTTACTGGATAAAGCACTCTATGGACTGAAGCAAGCTCCAAGGGCCTGGTATGAAACACTTGCTCTATTTTTTCTAGAGAGTGGTTTCACAAGAGGTACAATTGATAAAACTCTTTTTTATAAATATCATGAGTACAAATATATGTTGATGATATCATTTTTGGATCTACTAATGATAAACTTTGTGAGAGATTTGCAAAGCTAATGCAATCCAGGTACCAAATGAGTATGATGGGAGAATTAAGTTACTTTCTGGGGTTACAAGTTAAACAGACTGATGAAGGAATCTTCATAAATCAATCCAAATATACAAGGAATCTACTCAAAAGATTTGGAATGCAAGACTGCTCAACTGCATTAACTCTTATGGCCACTACAACCAAGTTAGATTTAAATACTGGTTCAATAGTGGATATATATACTAAAGAGGTATGATTGGCTCACTCCTATATCTGACTGCTAGTAGACCTGATATTATGTATGCTACATGTCTCTGTATAAGGTTCCAAGCTGACCCTAGAGAATCTCATCTATTAGCTGTGAAAAGAATTTTTAAGTATCTCAAAGGCACCATAAATCTGGGATTATGGTATCCTAGAGATTCAGACTTTAAGCTAATTGGATATTCAGATGCTGATTTTGCAGGATGCAAAATAGATAGGAAATGGACTTTTGGAAGTTGCCAATTCCTTGGTGGCAGATTGGTTTCTTGGTATAGCAAGAAACAAAAGTCAATTTCAACATCAACTGCAGAAGCTGAGTACATTGCTGAAGGAAGATGTTGTGCTCAGACTATATGGATGAAGAATCAATTACTGGATTATGGGTTAGACTATTCTCCTATTCCTATATATTGTGATAATCAAAGTTCTATTGTATTGACAGGAAATCCAGTGCAGCATTCAATGACTAAGCACATCAGTATCAAATACCATTTTATAAGGGAACATGTGGAAGATGGTACAGTGTAATTGGTCTTTGTTCGAACAGATTAGCAAGTAGCAGATATATTCACCAAGCCTCTCTGTGAAGCTATATTCACAAGATTGGTGAATGAATTGGGAAAGATTTCAGGGCAATTCTCAAACTCTGATAAATAAGTCTGCTGATATTATTGAAGCATGGTATCTTATTATTTATCGGTACTTGTTAGATACTGATTCTTATGCTAAATATTGATGCCATGATAACATGCAAATTGTGCTAAATGATTTTATGTGAAAACTGCATGTTGAACTCTGATTTTGCTTACATATTCTGTTATTAGTTAAACTTTTTTGACTAATAGGTAATGTCAGTAGTTGATAAATCTTGATAAGTTGTGATTACATGCTGATAATGGTCAAAAATTGATTGACTATTTTTATGAAGTTACTGTTTTAGTCAGTATTGTAATTATAATGTTAAAGTTCGCCTCAGATGAATGAGTAAATTTTGGAACACATTAATTTAATGCATAACTTTATTCTCGGGAACACCCGTTTACATGATTACTTTTAAAGTCAATCATATATTGCCACATGTCCTATTAAACTGAATGTGACTAAGTTAGTGGAGAAAAGTGTTGTATAAAATCAATCTTGATTTTAGATAATACTTTATTCATCTTCAGTATCTTCTCTCTACTACTTTACCCTTCTCAAAATCGTAAACTCTAAATCCCTAAATACTGTTCATAAATCTTTCTTGAAAAATAAACCATGACTTAACCTGCTTCTTCAAAACCATTTGATTATGGTGGTGCAAAGTTTGTGACTAACAACTATTCAGCTATCCTGACTAATGACAGCGTGAAAGTTGATTTTCACATTTTTCGAGACTTTCTTAGATCCAGCGAGATTCGGTTTGCTCTCACAGCTCCACCCACAATCTCTTGTTACCAGGTGCTTGCTATCTGGAGAACTGGAGTATTTGATGATGGAGGAGCCAATGGATCTCCAAACCTTGTGTTTGAATTTGACAATACAACAAGGGTTGTAACTTTTCAAACTGTAAGGGATGCATCATGGTTGCCTACTCATACGTCCTACTCAAGTCTGGTAGGTGATATTGAGATAAGGAGATTCTTTACTGATATTAGCTATGACAAGGATTTGAAGAACCTTGGTCAATTAAAAAGGAATGGGTTAAGGAGGGAATGTAATTTCTTCTTTGATTGCATCACCAAGGCCTTCAATAACAAATCTTTAAATTTTGATGGCTTTCCCATTATGACACAACAGATAGGGTACTCTCTAATTTATGGGTCACATTATGATTATGGTAGACTAGTTCTATCTTTTATTGGTGATAGGATAAATGTTGATAGAAATGTTAGATATATTTGAGATGTCATGTCTAATATGATTCATGTTTAGTTTTCAGATCTTAACAAATAGGTCATATCAGGACATACTGAAATCAGAACTTACTAGAAGTCAGTAGTATGTACCGATCTTTACGGATTATTAATTTCCAGTTAGTAATCCTATGACCAGGAACTATTTAAGTTTAGAGTTATCATCTTTTTAGGTCTCACTATTATGATCTCATCATAATCCATAAAAAGCTTTACTCTAAACTATGGTATATCTTATTTAAACACTTAAATAGATAAAGCCCGTAATAAAAACAAAACAAGTCTTTATTAATATCAATGAAATCAAAACAGATTACATAAAAGTTATTCCTAAATCCTAATACATGATTGGACTTAGGACATATTCCTTTCAAAAGGATCCAAGCAAGTCTGGGTCCTTCAAACTAACCAATAGTGGTCTTTGTGATTGCAGGGCAACAGGAAAAATATCCTAGTACTGGACAGTGGATGTTCAGGACATATGACTGGAAGTAAAGCCCTGCTATCAGACTTTGTGGAGAAGGCTGGCCCAGGAGTTTCTTATGGAGATGGCAACATGGGAAAAACTCTGGGATATGGCAATATCAACTTTGGGAATGTCATCATTGAATCAGTAGCTCTTGTCTCAGGACTTAAACACAATCTGCTGAGTGTGAGTCAAATTTGTGACAGAGGCTATCATGTGAATTTTTTTGAAAAACAATGTGAAATTGTAAGCAATTTAACAGGCAAAGTGGTTCTAAAAGGTTACAGGCATGGTAACATTTATGAAGCCAGACTTTCAACAAGTTTTGATGGTTCTGCAATCTATCTGTTGAGTAGAACATCAATTGAAGAAAGCTGGAATTGGCACAAGAAACTCTCTCATTTGAATTTCAACAATATAAATGAACTTGTAAAGAAAGATCTTGTGAGAGGACTGCCAAAATCAGTATTTGCTCCTGATGGCCTTTGTGATTCATGTCAAAAGGCAAAACAAAGAAAATCTTCATTCAAGAGCAAAACTGAATCCTCAATTCTTGAGCCTTATCACTTACTGCATGTTGATTTATTTGGTCCAGTCAATGTCATGTCTATTGCAAAGAAGAAATATATTATGGTTATAGTAGATGAGTTCACAAGATACACTTGGGTATATTTCTTGTATTTCTTGCAGAAGAAGACTAAAACTGCATCTACTCTAACTAATCTTGTTAAACAACTGGATAAATTGGTCAAAGATTCTGTTAAAATCATAAGGAGTGATAATGGCACTGAGTTCAAGAATTCAATAATGGAAGAGTTCTGCAAAGAGCATGGAATCAAACAGCAATTTTCTGTACCTGGAACTCCACAGCAAAATAGAGTTGTAGAAAGAAAGAACAGGACTCTCATTGAAGTTGCACGAACTATGCTTGATGAAGCAAAGCTACCAACCTACTTTTCGGTTGAAGCTGTGCAGACTGCTTGTTTCACACAGAATGCTACACTGATCAACAAGCATGAAAAAACACCATATGAAATGGTGAAGAAAAAGAAGCCAAATCTGAAATACTTTCATGTATTTGGATGTATATTTTTTGTTCTAAAGACTCATCCTAAACAGCTGTCAAAATTTGATCTAAAAGCTGATGAAGGAATTTTTGTTGGATATCCACTTTCCACAAAAGCCTTCAGAGTCTACAATTTAAGAACAAGGGTCGTCATGGAATCTATCAATGTGTCTTTTGATGATAAGAAGATTACTGGACTTGGAGATTTCAATGATCATGATCAGCTAAGATTTGAAAATGAAGATTTAAATTCTGATTCTATAAATTCTGATGACTTAAACTCTGATCATGTAAGTTCTGACGGGTTAAGTTCTGATGTCATTGAAACTGTGGTAACTACTCCAAGGGAAAATGTACCAGTCCAGGGGGAGCAAGCTGAAGATCCTACCACAACTCAAGACTCTCAAGAAGTATTAGAACCTGTCATTGGCTCTTCAAGTTCTGATTCATCAAGTTCTGATGAGCCAAATTCTGATAATTCCGGTAACTCTAATTCTTCAAATCCTGATGGATCCAACTCAAATTCTGAAGTTTCAGAGAGCATAACTACAGGGGGAGCATCAGAAAAGGCCGATGGAGACAACATGGATCATGGGGGAGAATCCAATTCTGGAAATCAACTTCGATCTGCAAGGAAGTAGACTAAAGCACATACTATTGTGGTAAGAATATAAACTCCTTACCTTCTAAGTCAGGAGTTAAGAGTTAGTCTGTTAGATTTAAGCCACAAAATCCTTGTTTTCATTGTGGTAGTATATGGCATTCCATTTATACTTGTAAGGAATATCATAGCTTGTACTATGATTACTATTAAATAAAACCTTCTATGAAGAAAGTTGCTTTAATTCCTTCTAGTGTAAAGTATGATGCAAAGTCTGATACTGTTAATACTGATAAGAAAATTGTTAGCATAAACTCTGATGTTAAATCCGCTGCAAATGTTAACAAACTTAAAAAGGCCAAAGGATCCAAGCAAGTCTGGATCCTTAAAACTAACCATTAATGGTCTTTGTGATTGCAGGGCAACAGGAAGAACATCCTAGTTTTGGACAGTGAATGTTCAGGATATATGACTGGAAATAAAGCCCGGCTATCAGATTTTATGGAGAAAGCTGGCCCAGAAGTTTCTTATGGAGATGGCAACATTGGAAAAACTCTGGAATATGGCAAGATCAATCTTGGGAATGTCATCATTGAAAAAGTAGCTCTTGTCTCAGGACTTAAACACAATCTGTTGAGTATAAGTCAAATCTGTGAGAGAGGTTATCATGTGGATTTCTTTGAAGAACACTGTGAAGTTATAAGTAATTCACAGACAAAGTGGTTCTGAAAGGATACAGGCATGGTAACATTTATGAAGCTAGACTTTCAACAAGTACTGATGGTTCTGCAATCTGCCTGTTGAGTAGAGCATCAATTGAAGAAAGCTGGAATTGGCACAAGAAACTCTCTCATTTAAATTTCAACAATATAAATGAGCTTGTAAAGAAAGATCTTGTGAGAGGACTTCCAAAAACAGTATTTGCTCCTGATGGCCTTTGTGATTCATGTTAGAAGGCAAAACAAAGAAAATCTTCTTTCAAGAGCAAATCTGAGTCATCAATTCTTGAGCCTTATCACCTACTGCATGTTGATCTATTTGGTCCAGCCAATGTCATGTCTATTGCAAAGAAGAAATATGCTATGGTTATAGTGGATGAGTTCACAAGATACACTTGGGTGTACTTCTTGCACAAGAAGACTGAAACTGCATCTATCCTAACTGATCATGTCAGAGAGCTGGATAAATTGATCAAAGATTCTGTTAAAATCATAAAGAGTGATAATGGCACTGAGTTCAAGAATTGAATCATGGAAGAGTTCTGCAAAGATCATGGAATCAAAGAGGAATTTTCTGCCCCTGGAACTCCACAGCAAAATGGAGTTGTAGAAAGAAAGAACAGGACTCTTATTGAAGCTACATGAACAATGCTTGTTGAAGCAAAGCTACCAACCTATTTTTGGGCTGAGGTTGTGCAGACTGATTGTTTTACACAAAATGCTACACTCATATACAAGCATGGAAAAAACCATATGAGATGGTGAAGAAAAAAAAAGCCAAATCTGAAATACTTTCATGTATTTGGTTGCAAGTTTTTTGTTCTTAAGACTCATCCTGAACAGCTGTCAAAATTTGACCTAAAAGCTGATGAAAGAATTTTTGTTGGATATCCACTTTCCACAAAAAGCCTTCTGAGTCTACAATTTGAGAACAAGAGGTGTCATGGAATCTATCAATGTCTCTTTTGATGATAAGAAGATTACTGGACTTGAAGATTTCGATGATCATGATCAGCTGAGATTTGAGAATGAAGATTTAAATTTTGATTTTGGAAATTCTGATGACTTAAATCCTGTTCCTCTAAGTTCTGATAGATTAAGTTCTGATATCGCTAAAACTGTGGTAATAACTCCAAAGGAAAATGCACCTGTCCAGGGGGAGCAAGTTGAAGAACCTACCACATCTCAAGACTCTCGAGAAGCATCGGAACCTATCACTGGCTCTTCAATTACTGATTCATCTAATTATGATGAGCCAAATTCTGATAATTCTGGAAGCACTGATTCTTCAACTCCTGAAAAATCAAATTCTGAAGTCTCAGAGAGCATATCTATAGGGGGAGCATCAGAAAATGCTGATGGAGACAACATGGATCATGGGGGAGGATCCAGTTCTAAAGATCTACTTCCGTCTGCAAGGAAGTGGAATAAAGCACATACACCTGATTTAATCATTGGATATCCTGAAGTAGGTGTCAGAACTAGAACTGCAACTTCAAATGAATTTCTCTATCATTCTTTTCTATCTGAGACTGAACCAAAGAAAGTGGAAGAAGCTCTTCAAGATGCTAATTGGGTGCAAGCAATGCACGAAGAGTTAAATGAATTTGAAAGAAATAAAGTCTGGACTCTAGTGCCAAGACCAAAGAACATATCTGTTGTTGGTACAAAATGGGTGTTCAGAAACAAAACTGACAGTGATTTCATAATTACAAGAAATAAAGCAAGACTGGTTGCTAAAGGCTAATTTCAATAGGAGGGTATTGATTATGATGAAACATTTGCACCCGTTGCTAGATTAGAAGCCATAAGGATCTTTTTGGCTTATGCTGCTCACAAGAAGTTTAAAGTCTTTCAAATGGATGTAAAAAGTGCTTTGCTCAATGGATAATTGGAAGAAGAGGTATATTTTGAACAACCTCCAGGCTTTATAGATCCTAAATTTCCCAATCATGTCTACAGGCTTGACAAAGCACTTTATGACCTTAAGCAAGCTCCAAGAGCATGGTATGAGACTTTAGCTCAATTCCTTCTTAAAAGTGGATTTCACAGAGGCACAATTGACAAGACTTTATTCTACCTCAACCATGGAAATGACTTACTTTTGTTACAGATATATGTTGATGATATCATATTTGGCTCTACTAATTCCAAACTGTGTGAGAAGTTTGCAAAGCTAATGCAGTCAAGATATCAAATGAGTATGATGGGAGAAATCAGCTATTTTCTGGGCCTTCAAGTCAAGCAAACTGCAGAAGGCACTTTTATCTGTCAATCCATGTATACCAGAAATTTACTGAAGAAATTTGGAATGCAAGATTGTTCAACTGCATCCACTCCCATGGCCACTGTAACCAAGTTAGATAAGGATACTGGTAAATCAGTAGATATTACTAACTACAGAGGTATGATTGGCTCCTTACTCTATTTAACTGCAAGTAGACCTGATATCATGTATGCTACCTGTCTTTGTGCAAGATTTCAGGCTGATCCAAGAGAACTTCATCTAATAGCTGTGAAAAGAATTTTCAAGTACCTTAAGGGTACAGCTGATCTAGGATTGTGGTATCCTAGAGAATTAAACTTTAATCTAATAGGTTACTCAGATGCAGATTTTGCAGGATGCAAAATAGACAGGAAAAGCACTAGTGAAAGCTGCCAATTTCATGGAGGTAGATTAGTTTCTTGGTTTAGCAAGAAACAGAAATCAATTTCCACATCAACTGCAGAAGCAGAATATATTGTTGCAGAAAGCTGTTGTGCACAGATTCTTTGGATGAAGAATCGGTTACTGGATTATGGGTTAGAATTTCTAAAATACCTATTTATTGTTATAATCAAAGTGTTATTGCTATGACAGGTAATCCAGTTCAACATTCAATGACAAAGCACATCAGCATTATGTACCATTTCATAAGGGAACATGTGATGGAAGGTATAGTGGAAATGCATTTTGTTCCAACAGATCAACAACTAGCAGATATCTTCACAAAACCATTGTGTGAAGCTACTTTTACAAGACTGGTAAATGAACTTGGAATGGTTTCAAGTTCTTTTTTCTAAATCTGCTTAGTTTTCGTTCTCATGCATCAGACTTTATGATCAGTATTTACAGATTGTCTTATCTTCATGTAATATGTGCTTAAAATGTAATACATTAAATCCTGATTGTTATCTGATGTGGATCTATATACTCTGATAGTGATTTGAAGTTCTGTGACTATTCAATCCAATGAGGATACATGTGGTAGATGCTGACCTAGTAGTCTTTAACATACTAGAAATCCCATGTTTGAATTAGTTGTTTATGTGGAAACTCATTAACACAAGCAAATTCTGATTTAGAGCTTAGTCAAATTTACTTTATGTATCTTATTACTAAGTCACAAACTAGATTCTTGCTTCTCAACTGTCAAATTCTGATGTCAGTAAATGTTAAGGATGAACTACATGCTTGATAAGCCTCACTTATTTAAAGAAAAGAAAAGAAAAGAAAAAAAAAATTGAAGTCAGGTACTTCTTTGAGATCTAGAGTAAATATATGGAAGGGAAGACTCAAGTGCATTGCTGGTATTAAGTAATATGCATTAGAAAAGCAAATAAATCTTTCTTGGTGACTTTTCACATTCTCTGATTACTGGAGAAACACTCTGATAATAGCATAAATTATGATAGTAGTTGTGACTCATTTACACTGAGAAGCCACTGTGAAACAGAATTCTAAAAGATGCATAAAATGAGCACAAACAGTTGAGGTGGATTCTTACATAAATTTATTCTATAGTAGACTTCATTATTTATGACACATTTTAAGCACTTTTCTTAGTTATGCCTTATTTTTAAGATATACTGAAGTTTATCAGACTTTAATCTTTATCTGATATTTTGCTAATGCACACACTATCACTCCATATGAATGATGAAAATTACTGTGGTGATTAAGTTGTTTTTGACAAACATTTAACTGTCATTTGCATAAATTCTGAGGACAAGTTATGATGGAAGTTCTGATGATTAAACTCTGAAGAAACAAGTCAGTATTTGTATGAATAATCACAGATACAAACATTCACTTTTTGAGTACAGTATCCATGTTCTGATGACCGTTAAAATCTGATAATAGTCAAGTTCTGATATTAAATTCTGAAGGAAACTCTGATGCTAACGTGACATTATTTTTTACTTGACTTATTTGTGGTAAATTCTGTAATGGTCATAATTAATCAGAATATAATTAGGTGAGATAAAAATAGTCATAATCATTTGGGTTAGTGGTAAACGTGTTTGTCTTGAAAAACTGTATGTGCAAAGTAATTGTTACTTATTTCCCGTGCCCATTAACTCCTGCTTTAACTATTGAATGTTCACATATTGCCAGGTGTAAACTATCTGCCATATTTCACGTGGGTTGTATAAATAAGAAAGTTAAAAGATTTTACAATCTTTTACCTACATATCTCATTCTCTCATCTCTCTTATTTTCTCTCACCCACTAATATTCTTTGAAGCCTGTTAATCTTTACTTCATCTACTTGAACTGTATTTCTTGATGAATGTTTTGATTAAAATTGTGGTTACTAATAATTTGTGATGATTTGACAAACAAATGTTAAATTTGAATTGACATATTCTGACCTACACTTGAGAAAGTAGAAGCAATTGAGAAAGCTCAAGAGAAGCAAAATGCCCAAATATCTGAGGTCTTGGCTAATCAAGCTTCTCAACAGGCTCAATTGGATGAGATCCAATTTTGAGTGGAACTTCTTCTCTCACTCCTACTATCAAATGATGCCAAAAAGGAGGAGAAGATAGTTAAGTCCAAATGCTCTAACGATGAAATACTGAAGAAGAAAGATGATGAAGCTGATGACAAGGGAAACTCTAGCAAGGGTAGAGGTCAAGTTCAAAGTAAAGGGCAGAGCAGCAAGGTTTCTTCAAGGAAACTAAATGCTGATGCAAGCAAATCTTCTATTCAAAAGAAGACAAGTTATGAAGCTGCTCAAACTCAAAATCTGATAGCAAGTACTGAAACTCAAAATCTGATATCAAGTTCTGATGAGCAAAGTTTGATGACAAAGCCTGATGTTCTGATACAAGCTGAAAGTCAAGATTCTCATAAGTTCTTGCAAACTCTGAAGCTCAAGGGAAAGCAGACTACAGTCTACTACAAAGATCCTAAAATTCAGACACTTGATGATGAGATTGCTAAAAGATTGTTTTTGAAATATAATCCAGGAATGGATTTAGAAAATCTCAAATTTAAAGCTGAAAAGAAAAATCTATAGCCAAAATCTTCTGTTGCAAAGAAACCTTCAAGGCCTAAGGAAAAAGGCATTGTGATCAAGGAGAAAATAAATACTGAGGCATCAAAGCCCAAAACAAGATCACAGATTGAGATTGATCCCAAAGATAAAGGAAAGGGAAAAGTTGATGAATCAACCAAGCCACAAGAGATGAAAATTTCCCAAATTCTGATAAAACCTGTGTGCAAAATGGTTCAAGTTACTGATGACACTCTTGCTGAAGATGAAGATGTTCAAACTCTGAAAAGAAGGAAGATTTATGAAGAATCAAAGATAACCTCTGACAAGGCTCAAGTTGTTCAGAGTGAAGAATTTCAAGCTACAACAAAAATAGCAAGTTCTGATAAAGTCATCAAGACATCAACCTCTGACAGTGCTCAAGTTGATTTAGACAAGATAGAAGTAGCTGACAAAAAGAAACTTCTGTGGAAAAATGTCAAACCATCAGATCTAAAGAAAAGCCAAGTGTTATCTGATTTCATGACTGTTGGACTGAAATCCAGAGAAGCAAGAGACAGAGCTGGACTAGATTCTGATGAAGCTAAGATCAAGACAGGAGTTGAAGTTGCTACTAGAGATCCATTTTTATTGACTGATAAACCACTTGAAGATGTTACGCAGAAACATCTTGTTATGAATATGTTGTGAACTTGATGATTTAATTAACAAAATACCTTAGTAGATTTAACTTAGTAAAAAATGTAGCACTCGACGGATAAGGAATACAATTCCGATGGATGACTCAATATAGTCCCGACGGATGATGGTTTATTATCCATCGAGAGAGTAGCTTATGTAATAATAAGTCATGTAGCACATTTCGGCAAACACCTTTGTTTAGATTCTGTAGTAGCATATAAGTCATGTTGACTTTAATTAGATATGCAGAATAGGTTGATTAATTGTACATAGATGATGTCTTGTAATTATGTATAAATGAAATGAAGTCAAGTGCCAAATAGCTACCCGACGGATGATTAACAAAGCCACCGACGGATGATCAACAAGGCAACCCGACGGATGATGATGTACCCGACGGATGATCAATTCAAACATCCGTTAACAGTGACAACACAGCCACATGTGTCGAGTGTATGCAAAAGGAATGTGGCAGCCTATTCAACGGGGGTTTTTTTAAGAACAAAGAAGCATTGCCATTTCCATGCTAATATGAAGATATTCATAGATGCTGGAATAGAGTATTGAAGTAGCATAGTATTAGACTTGATAGGTTTTGTTTTATTATCTTGTCTTATTACTGTGTAATCTTGGTGATATATAAACCAAGAGTAGCAATTAGAACAACAAAAAGACTAAGCAAGTATTTTCTTAGAGAAACATTTGTAATCTATATTCTTAGCATTTCTCTGTAAGTTTAGTTGTTCTTATTTGTATGCAGCTGTGAGCTATTCAAGCTTCACAGATTTCTCTTGATATATATATATATATATCTGGTGGATACATTCAAATCCACCAGAAAGTTGTAAAGACTTGAGTTTTTATTACTTTGTGTCTTGATTCATATTTAACTTGTTATTCCGCAATTTGCAAATCAAAACACTGCCATATATATATATATATATATATATCTTAAGTTAGAACATTTTATAATTCAGAAAAAGGTTCAATAATTCCATTCAACCCCCCTTCTGTAATTCTTGTTGCATTGTTAGGGACTAACAATTGGTATCAGAGCAAGCTCTTAAAGAACAAAGAGTTTAAAGATCACAACAAACAGCAAGATGAATAAG
The DNA here is from genome assembly GCF_009905375.1 of Apium graveolens. Classification (NCBI taxonomy): domain Eukaryota; kingdom Viridiplantae; phylum Streptophyta; class Magnoliopsida; order Apiales; family Apiaceae; genus Apium; species Apium graveolens. The sequence goes on from NC_133651.1 coordinate 91,882,499, forward strand.
AAGGATGTTGGAGTCAAGATTCCTTTTCTGGACAAAGACAATTACCATCACTGGAAGATAAAGATGCATCTTCATTTACTTTCTCAAGATAAGGCCTATGTAGATTGCATAGAGAGAGGCCCTCATGTACCAATGAGAGCTGCAACTGGAAATGAACCATCAGTTCCCAAGCCAAGGCATGAATGGTCAGATCCTGATATTGAACAAGTCAGGAAGGATAAGAAGGCCATGAATATTCTGTTAAATGGAGTTGATGGTGACATGTTTGACAACATCATCAATTGCAAAACTGCCAAGGAAGTTTGGGATACAATTCAGATTATCTGTGATGGCACTGAACAAGTTATAGAAAATAAGATGCAGCTGTTAATTCAGCAATATGAGCACTTTCATAGTGAAGATAGTGAGTCTCTCACTGACATTTTTAGTAGATTTCAAAAACTACTAAATGCTCTGAAGTTGCATGGAAGAGTCTATCAGACAAAAGACTCCAATCTTAAGTTCCTTAGATCTCTTCCAAAGGAATGGAAACCAATGACAGTCTGATTGAGAAACTCTCAAGATTATAAGGAGTTTACTTTGGAGAGACTGTATGGCATCCTGAAAACTTATGAGCTTGAATTAGAGCAAGATGAGAGGATGGAGAGAGAAAGAAGAAAGGAGGATCCATTGCACTGGTTGCTGAGTTGGAAAAAGAGAAGGAGATGAAGATAGAAGTTGTTGAGTCAACTTCAAAGGTCCGTGAAAACAAGGGCAAGGGGTTGGTAGCAGAAAATGAAGATTCTTTGATCCAAGATGACATGGAGGATATTGATGAACATCTTGCATTTCTTTCCAGAAGATTTTCCAAGCTCAAGTTCAAGAAGAACTTTGGAGCAGCTAAGCCAAATAGAAACATGGTGGATAAATCAAAATTCAAATATTTCAAATATGGCTTGGCAGAGCACTTTGCCAGTGAGTGCAGAAAGTCAGATTCCAGCAAGAAGAAGTTTGAGCCTATGGATTATAAACATAATTATTTTGAGTTGCTCAAACAATAGGAAAGGGCTTTCATTACACAAGAAAATGACTGGGCAGCAGATGGTCTGGACGAGGATAAGGATGTCAGCTATGTCAATCTAGCCCTAATGGCCAAGTCTGATGAAACAGAGACAAGTTCTTCAAGTAAATCACCACTAACCTTGCACACTTATTTAAAGCTGAGTGTAATGATGCTATAAATGACATGTCTACAGAATTATATCATTTACGTGTTACACTTAAGTCTCTTACTAAGGAAAATGCTAAAATCAAAGAAAATAATTTGTTTTTAAGTGAGAGGAATAATGTGCTAGAGTCTCAATTTATTGAATTTGAAAATTTGAGAATTGAGTGTAAAATTGCTAAGGATGAATTAACTGAGTCCTTGAAGAAAGAGGAGATCTTGAAGAAGTAGCTTGAACGAGAACAGGAGGTGATTAAGGCATGGAAAACAGCTAGAGATGTTCATGCTCAAATCAACAAAGTTCAAGGGATTGAGTTTTTCTGTGATGCATCCTGGAAGAAGGATAAGGAGAAGCTGGAATCCAATTTGGTTGAAGGATTGCTAACAGATGTGGATTCGACGGATGATTAGAGTCATCCGTCGGATAATCAAAAGGATTATCCGTCGAGTGATATAAATCCTCATCCGTCGGCTGTGAGCAAACCTGTGAGTAAAGCCAAAGTTGTCAAGTTAAATGAAAAATATGGATCAGTTTCCAAAAATTTCATTTCAGGAGAATCTAGTCAAGTGAAGAAGGAAAAGAAAGTGAATGTTGGTCATTTGTTTATCAAGCAATTGAATGACAGACTAGAAAAGATTGAGGTTAAAATAGAGGCTAAAAGGAAAAACAATAGAAATGGTAAAGTAGGGACTAACAAGCATAACAACTACACACCTGATAGGTATGCTCCCAGAAAAATCTGTGTTAAGTGTGGTAGTATAAATCATCTGTCTGTTAATTGAAAATCTGCCATGCCTACTTCCATATCTGTGCCACCTCCTTTTCCCCACATGAATGTCATGCCTTCTATGCCTATGAATGCTATGTCTACCCATAATATGAATGCATAATTTGCTAATATGCCATTTGCACCTAATCCTTATTATGCTGCATTTAGTATGCCTCAAATGCCATTTAGCATGCCCTACTGGAATAACATATTTACTAATAGCATGCCATTTCCTATTAATCAAAATGTGCATGATAATTCTATTGTAATGAATGGTTTCAAAGGTTCAACTCAAATGACTAAGGATGAAACTGATATCCCCAAGTCAAATGAGATCAAACCTAAGAAACAGAAAAAGAAAGCTAACAAGGCAGGACCCAAGGAAACTTGGGTACCAAAATCAACTTGATTTGATTTTAATGTGTGCAGGGAAATAGAAAGAATTTTTGGTACTTGGATAGTGGTTGTTCAAGACACATGACTGGTGATTCTACCCTGCTCACAAAGTTCAAGGAAAGAGCTGGCCCAAGTATTACATTTGGAGATGATAGCAAGGGTTATACTGTGGGATATGGCTTGATATCAAAAGACAATTTCATCATTGAGGAGGTTGCCTTAGTGGATGGTCTCAAACACAATCTGTTGAGTATTAACCAGCTTTGTGATAAAGGCAATTCAGTAACCTTCAACTCAGAAGCCTGTGTTGTGACAAACAAGAGAAGCAACAAAGTGGTTCTCACTGGAGTGAGAAAAGGAAATGTATACTTAGCTGACTTCAACTCATCAAATGCAGAATCTGTTACTTGTCTTCTCAGTAAAGCAAGTCAAGATGAAAGTTGGCTATGGAACAAGAAGCTATCCCATCTAAATTTCAAGACCATGAATGAACTTGTAAAGAAAGAACTGTTAGAGGCATTCCTCAAGTGGAGTTTTCTAAGGATGGACTGTGTGATGCTTGCCAAAAGGGAAAGAAAATTAAAGCATCATTCAGAAAGAAGCTTGATTCAACAATTGAAGAACCTTTACAACTACTACACATGGATTTAATTGGACCAGTCAATGTGTTGTCCATCTCAAGGAAAAGATTTTGCCTAGTAATTTTTGATGATTTCTCAAAGTTCTCTTGGACATATTTCCTTAAGTCCAAAGATGAGGCTAGTGAAATCTTCATCAATCACATAAGGCAAATCAACAATCATCCTGATTTTAAGGTTAGAAGAATCAGGAGTGACAATGGAACTGAGTTCAAGAATTCTGTCATGAGAGTACTTTGTGAAGAAAATGGGATTTTGCATGAGTTTTCCGCAGCAAGAACTCCACAACAAAATGGAGTAGTAGAAAGAAAGAACAGATCACTTATTGAAGCTGCAAGGACAATGCTTGAAGAGTCTAAGTTAGCAACATATTTCTGGGCTGAAGCTGTAAATACTGCATGATACACAGAATATTTCTCTGGTTAATCAAGAAAAATGCATGACTCCCTATCAATTGTTCAAGAACAAGAAACCAACTCTTAATTTTCTTCATGTCTTTGGCTGCAAATGTTATATCTTGAGAAATCAAACTGGTCAGAATGGGAAGTTTGATGCTAAAGCAGATGAAGGAATTTTTGTTGGATATGTTGTGGGTAAAGCATATAGAGTCTACAATCGAAGAACCAACATTGTTGTGGAATCAATACATGTTGTGTTTGATGATAAAAAGATTGAAGGACTGCAAGATGGAGATTACCATGAGAGCCTCAAATTTGACAATGTGGAGATGGTTAGTGATGACAGTGATGATGAAAGTGATCAAGAAACAGTATCAAAGGATAATGCAGAAAAATCTACTACCAATGAAGCACAAAATTAAACATCTATCGAGTTGCAAAATGCTTCATCCTTCGGGAGACAATCTGCTTTATCCGTCGGGAGACAATTAGCTTCATCCGTCGGTAATCAAAATTCATCATCCGTCGGGTGTTCAAAAGAAGTTGAAAGTCAGAATAAATTACTTACAGAAAGTTCCCCTTTCTCAAATCAAAGATCCATTAACTCAGGGGGAGTTTCTAATAATCAAAACTCAATCACACATCAAGACAACAATGAGGCCTCTTCATCTAGAGCTAATCTACCTCAACAAAGAAAATGGACAAAGGATCACCCCTTTGAGCTCATCATTGGTGATGTATCTTCTAGAGTTCAAACAAGGAGATCAACTCAAGAAGAATGTCTATATAGCAGCTTCCTCTCTAAGGAAGAACCAAATAAGGTAGAAGAAGCTTTGTTGGATCCTGATTGGATTTTAGCTATGCAGGAGGAGTTAAACCAATTTGAAAGGAATAAGGTATGGAAGCTGGTACCCAAGCCTAAAGGAAAGAATCCAATAGACACCAAATGGGTATTCAGAAACAAGATGGATGAAAATGGCATAATAGTCATGAACAAGGCTAGATTGGTTGCTAAGGGCTACTGTCAACAAGAGGGAATAGATTTTGATGAAACTTTTGCTCCTGTTGCAAGACTTGAAGCCATCAGAATTTTCTTAGCCTATGCAGCCCATGCCAATTTCAAAGTCTATCAAATGAATGTCAAGAGTGCATTTTTAAATGAAGATTTAGAGGAAGAAGTCTATGTCAGATAGCCTCATGGTTTTGAAGATCCAAATTTTCCAGAATATGTCTACTATCTTCTGAAAGCACTTTATGGACTGAAGCAAGCACCTAGAGCCTGGTATGACATTTTGTCAAAGTTTCTTTTAGAGAATCACTTCACTAAAGGTACTGTAGACAAAACTTTATTCTTTAGAAATGTTAATGGCTCTAGTATACTTGTTCAAATTTATGTAGATGACATTATTTTTGGCTCTACAGATGAAAAACTTTACAAAAAGTTTGCCAAATTGATGCAAAGTAAGTATGAAATGAGCATGATGGGAGAACTAACTTACTTTCTTGGTTTGCAAGTTAAGCAAGTTAGTGATGGAATATTCATTAGTCAAACTAAATACATTTATGATCTTTTAAATAAGTTTGATCTAATGGATTGCATATCTGCAAAAACTTCCATGGCCACTGTAACTAAGCTTGAATTAAACACTACTGAAAAGTCTGTGGATATTTCAAGTTATAGGGGTATGGTTGGCTCACTTCTATACTTAACAGCTAGTAGGCCAGATATAATGTTTGCTACATGTCTTTGTGCTAGATTTCAGGCTGATCCTACAGAATCTCATTTAGTAGCTATTAAGAGAATTTTCAGATATCTCAAGGGAACACCAAAACTTGGCATTCGGTACCCTAGAGATTCTGGTTTTGATCTTACTGGTTATTAAGATGCAGATTATACAGGTTGTAGAATTGATAGAAAAAGTACAACAGGAACCTGTCAATTTCTAGAAAAAAAGTTTGTGTCCTGGTTCAGTAAAAAGCAAAATTCAGTTTCTACTTCTACAGCTGAAGCTGAATATATTGCTGCTGGCAGTTGCTGTGCACAGATTTTGTGGATGAAAAACCAATTGTTAGACTATGGCCTGCAAGTGGAAAGGATTCCCAATTTCTGTGATAAAATAAGTGCAATTGCCGTCCCTGAAAATCCAGTATAGCATTCAAGAACAAAGCACATAGATATCAAGTACCACTTCATAAGGGAACATGTAATGAATGGTATCGTGGAACTACATTTTGTTCCAAGTGAAAAACAACTTGCAGATATATTTACCAAGCCACTGGATGAATCCACCTGTTCAAGGTTGGTAAGTGAGTTAGGTATGCTAAATTACTCTTGAATTTTTACAGAAAATTTGCAAGTTGTAATGCAGCCAGAAATTTAATTGATTTTTCAGTCTTAGATGTAATTTTGGCTAAGTCAATTTTTACATCTCGATGGATGATCATTATCCTTCGAGTTTGATCATCCGTCGGTGTAAAATTGGTTAATAAAATCAATTATTTTTCTGGAATATTTTTATGACTCGACGGATAACTGATTTATCCTCATCTGTCGAATTATCTCATTCTTAGCTGTTAATTCTCTGGACATTATCCATCGAGTATACTTATAGTCTGTAAGCATAACACGACGGATAATTGATGGAATTTTTTACAGTTTATTTTTTAAAACGGCTATTTTGGGCAATTCTTATTGGTTACTTTATTTTACTTTATTATTTTTGACAGTTATTTCTTAGATAGTATAAAAGCATAATTCAATTTCATTGTTTTTCTTTTATCATTATCAAATCATCTACTCTAATTTCTTTCTTTCTCAAAAGCAATTATCATCTCTCTCCCCATAATTTTCACTCTCTAACAATGGCACCAGTCGTCAAGATCATGTCTCAAACTGGATTTATCTATAAGAAGAACAATTTCACTGCTCTTGTGAACAAGGGTATTCAACAGTCAGGCGACTACCACAAAATGATGGATTTTGTGAAGAACTGCAAACTCAACTATGCCATGCTAGAATCACCCACCATCTACTGTGAGGTTGTTGAAGAAATGTGGACGACTGCAACATGCAACTCAACTGATAAGACTATCACATTCTCTATTAAAGGTAAGGAATTCTGTGTTAATAGTGATATTGTTAAAGCATGTTTTAAAATTCCTGATAATACTGTAACTTCACCACACACAGACACTGACATTGTTAATATGCTTAACTCTATGGGCTATGCACTCTCCACTTCTAAATTAAGTGAAATTAGGAGGTTGGGTCTTAAAAAGGAATGGAGTTATATGTGTGATGTAGTTATTAAGGTATTTTCTGGTAAAATCAGTAACTTTGATTCAGTTAATATCTCTATGCTTAACATGCTAGTGACTGATAAATTTTTTAACTTTAGTGATCTTGTCTTAATTGAGTTGGGGATTAAGTTAGGGGAGTTAAATAAGAGGGGTAAAAATGTTTACTATGCTAGATTTCTAATAATGATTGCTAACCACCTATCTGAAAATATTGTGCTTGAGAACCTAACCAACAAATTAGATTGTTGGGTTTAAGAAAGAAGAATCATTGCAGATTTGAACAGGGCAAACCATCACAAAGAGGTGCCACTCTTCTATTTTCCTGTTATGGAGGCACCTCAGGTAAGTGGGGTAATTTCAACCGTCTCTACTCTTCCAACCTCACAAACTTCTTTGCATTCTAGTGTAGCTATGTCAACTGTGTCATTGACCCAACAGTTGCCTACCCAAGCTACCAAACCTAAAATTTCAAAAATAAAGACAAAGAAAGCCCCCTCGGGTGTCTCTCAAAAGATGCCAGTTGTAAAATCCACCAAACCAAAAGAGGGGAGTGTGAAGGTGGGTAAGAAAGGTGAGGGACAGGGTGAACATCAAAGAAACCCTAAGGATAAGGTTGGAGAGGTGAGTATTTCCCAGCCTAGTCACACTACAGTTTCCCAACAAAATGCAGTGCTTAATAAGGATATAAGCTCATTACTAGTTGCATCCTCCCAAAAGGATGTGACTATTGAACAAAGCTCTCAGCCAAGAGCACAGGCCAAAAGGGTAAGGGACACAAGCTCACCCCAAACCTATACTAGAAAGAAGAAACCAAAGACCCTTGGGGATGCACAGGGTTCACACAATGTGCAAACGGGTGCTAAAGACACAGTCACTGCATCATCTCAAAGTCAGATTGATGTGGCTCTAATAAATGTGGAGTCACAGCCAAAATCTCTAACAATTGAAGCACCTGAAACACCGAATTCTCCCACACACTCTTTGGATGTTGACATGATAAACACATCGCTTCCAAATTCTCCATCTTTAACTCTCATGGAGAAGCCAAAAATCCAAGCAAGTTAGCATCATCTTCTAGATGATTTGTTGGCTCACTTGCCATTTCTTTCTGAGACTGTTGAGACATCTGTGCCTAAATTTTCATCAATCTGCACAGAGTCCACAATAGTCTCCACTCCAAACTAATTTATTTCTACTCTCTCGATGGATATTGTTCATCCGTCGAGTAGTGATTGTATCCCGACAGATGTGCCTAACAGCAGTTATCCGTCGGTTAGCCAAATTACTACCCCGATGGATATCTCTTATCCATCGACTGTCTCTGCACAACTTCAAATTTCATTAATTATTACAAGTACAGAAGACTTAGTAGTAGTATAATTACTCCTAGGATTGAGGGAAGGGAGTGGAATGGGTGAGAGTCTGGGTTTCTTCCAGGAAAAAGGACAAGAAAAGAGTGAACAAATGCAATCCATTTCTTCAGGATTGGCAAAAGTGAGTGTGAGGAGTCCCACCTTAGATGGTGAAGGTGAGGGTGTGAGGGTGGGGAGCCAAGGTGAGACCTTGATGCAACAAAAGAGAAATCAAGAGAGAAATGCAGGTACAAGAGTGATAAGGATGGAAACCATTGTAAGTGAGTCAATGAGTGTCAATGATGCAGAAAGGGAAAGGATATTTCAGCAAGAATATCAAGCTGTTATAGATTCCATTTCCCTGGATGCTGAGACATTTACTCACCCCGTGACAGCTTACCAAACTCTAGATGTACAGGGCAATGAGGAGGCTGAAAGATTTCTAAACTTGGTGCATACAACACAATCTTTACAAAGAGCAAAGGATGCAATCACTGCTATGCCTTCCAACATTGGCAGTGATTTGGAACTGGATGAGACTTCCTTTAGGGATGCTGGTGGTGATGATGAGGAAGATAGCATGGACATAGGGGGAGATGCAGATATTCCTGTCTGGATGCTCACAAAAGAATGCTCCTACTCACATCTTCAATCAACACTTTTCAAGCTGATTCATGACACCCAAGCAGCCATTCAGGCATCTTCCAATGCTAACACAAAGCAACTACTCAAAGCACATCTTGAAGCACTCCATTTGCATAAGATTCAAGCCCTCCAACACAGTCAAAGTGTGGATGCCATCAAGCAGGAAATTTCTGAAGTCAAAAAGGATGTGATAGAAAGGATGGATGCTAGACTTCCTTCAACCACCATGACTGAAATTGCTCACAAACTAAGGAAGGAGGCTAATCTAAACAGGAAAGTTGAAGCCATGAACTCAAGACTATCTGTTGTAGAGAAGTCAATGGCCAAGATACTAAACAATCAAGAAGCTCAGATTGCATTACTCCAACAAATGGTGGCAGCTCAACTCCCTCCCACACAACTTGATGATAACAAAAAGGGGGAGAAAGGATCAAGTGAGGGGGATCAACAGCTTAATATTCAAGTCAGTAAAGTAATTATGCCTACAATTGCTTTCACCAAGCCACCAACAACAAACAGTATTGATCTAATAAATGAAGCAGCAGCCACATTGAGAGCTGCTGAAAAGAAGCAGTTGAGTCCAATCAACTGGGAGAAAATTGATGAGGATATACAAAAGAAGTTTGGGCTAGCAAAGGAGCCAAAAAAATCAGCCATTCATCACTCTCAAGTCAGGCAAATTTCTGTGAATGATATGAGCATGAACTATCTGGAAAGAGGCCAAACATCCTGCATCAAATCTCCAAAGGCAGATCTAATCATGAAGCCAAAGGTTAACTACCCAAAATCTTCACTAAAGACTCCTTTGGACACAGTGTATAAGACACCAAAGCCTAATGAGAAAAAACTGATGTCAAGATCTATTGCACTCTACAAGGATCCAGCTAATTCAGTATTGAAAAGGAGAATTGCCAAAGTTTTCAAAAATGGTAAGGAAATTTGTGTGGTGGCTGGACATCCTCAATTTGATGAAGCAAAAAGGGAAGAAAAGGCAAGATTATAGCAAAAAAAGAAACAAGATGCTCTAGATGCTAAAAGGATCAAACAAAAGAAGGAGCAAGTTGATATCTTGGCCAAGATGCAAGCTGTGAAACCTACACATCAAGTTCCTGAAAATCATTTGAAACCACTGAATCCAAGGGGCTGAAAATGCAAGGAGAATCAAAGCAGAGAAAAAGGGTTAGATACAAGATTCATGCAAAGAGGAAAGTGAACTTTGATGAAAAGGATTTGGAAGATCAGTTTCCCAAAAAGTCTACATCTGCAACAACTCAAACATCCATGCCCTCTGTGACACATGAAGAATTCAAGATAGATCCATCCAAGAATTTTCATGGTGAACCTATTATCCCTAAGGATGAACCAGTAGACTGGAAAATTCTGCCAATTCCTGACTTCAATTTGCTAATCCTTAACAAGCCAAAGAGAACAAAGTCAAGAGCAGTCAAGAAAGTGAAGCCCTCAACTCTCATATCCAAGTCCCTAACCAAAGCTCAACCCAAAGTCAACAAGGGGGATATTATGTACATCTGTGACATCAAGGAATTCTCTGATCTAAACTTCTATCTAGATAAACTGGAAGAAGTTAGAGGGATTGATGCCTACAGGAATCTACCTGAAAGGTTAGTTTTCAAGTACAAGGGAGGAAAAGTGATACAATGGCAACTTCACAGGGTCCTTCGAGAAAGCCAATCTGTGTTGATAAAGGTTTATTCATCCTTCAAAAAGAACTTTGGATTCAATGTGACAGCTAGAAGACTTAATCTAAAGAAGATTGAAGAACTGAGGAGTATTAGAGCCAAAGATGCACTCCCAAAGACTCTAACTATTCCTTACACAGGGAATATAGTGCATCTAAGGCCCTACTGGATGATGGAATTCATGGATGATAAAGGAGTTAGAAGATTCTTCAGATTAGAAGACCAATTGAGCATCTCTAGCAATGAGACTCTTTTGGAAATGCAAGAAATACTAAATCTCTCAGAATCTGATAAACTGGAATTCAACAGATAGCTCCAAAATCAGATAGAAGAAAACAACAGAAAGCTTGGAAAGAGATCCAGATCTTCAAGGAAATAGATTAATCTGCTCAGGCTAGAGGAGCACCTTGAAAATGACTGTGAGCAAATCTTTGTACATTTTGTGATTTGAAGCACTTTACAGTTTTATCTACTTCCATTTAAATTTGATTTTTAGGGTGTTTTGTTATCATCAAGTTTCTCTTAATTTATGGCTACAATTCTAGTAGACATAAATTGGGGGAGATAGTTGTGAATATGTTGTGAACTTGATGATTTAATTAACAAAACACCTTAGTAGATTTAACTTAGTGAAAAATGTAGCACTCGACGGATAAGGAATACAGTCCTGACGGATGACTCAATATAGTCCCGACGGATGATGGTTTATTATCCATCGAGTGAGTAACTTATATAATAATAAGTCATGTAGCACATTTCTGCAAACACCTTTGTTTAGATTCTGTAGTAGCATATAAGTCATGTTGACTTTAATTAGATATGCAGAATAGGTTGATTAATTGTACATAGATGATGTCTTGTAATTCTGCATAAATGAAATGAAGTCAAGTGCCAAATAGCTACCCGACAGATGATTAACAAAGCCACCGACGAATGATCAACAAGGCAACCCGACGGATGATCATGTACCCGACGGATGATCAATTTAAACATCTGTTGACAGTGACAACACAGTCACATGCGTCGATTGTATGCAAAAGGAATGTGGCAGCCTATTCAACTGGGTTTTTTTATAACAAAGAAGCATTGTCATTTCCATGCTAATATGAAGATACTCAAAGATGCTGGAATAGAGTAATGAAGTGGCATAGTATTAGACTTGATAGGTTTTGTTTTATTATCTTGTCTTATTACTGTGTAATATTGGTGATATATAAACCAAGAGTAGCAATTAGAACAACAAAAAGACTAAGCAAAAATTTTCTCAGAGAAATATTTGTAAGCTGTATTCTTAGCATTTCTCTATAAGTTTAGTTGTTCTTATTTATAAGCAGCTGTGAGCTATTCAAGATTCACAGAGTTCTCTTGATATATATATATATATATATATTATATATATGGTGGATACATTCAAATCCACCAGAAAGTTTTAAAGACTTGCGTTTTTATTACTTTGTGTCTTGATTCATATTTAACTTGTTATTCCGCAATTTGCAAATCAAAACACTGCCATATATATCTTAAGTTAGAACATTTTATAATTCAGAAAAAGGTTCAAGAATTCCATTCAACCCCCCTTCTGTAATTCTTGTTGCATTGTTAGGGACTAACAATTGGTATCAGAGCAAGCTCCTAAAGAAAAAAGAGTTTAAAGATCACAACAAACAGCAAGATGAACAAGAAGGATGTTGGAGTCAAGATTCCTTTTCTGGACGAAGACAATTACCATCACTGGAAGGTAAAGATGCATCTTCATTTACTTTCTCAAGATAAGGCCTATGTAGATTGTATAGAGAGAGGCCCTCATGTACCAATGAGAGCTGCAACTGGAAATGAACCATCAGTTCCCAAGCCGAGGCATGAATGGTCAGATCCTGATATTGAACAAGTCAGGAAGGATAAGAAGGCCATGAATATTCTTTTCAATGGAGTTGATGGTGACATGTTTAACAACATCATCAATTGCAAAACTGCCAAGGAAGTTTGGGATACAATTCAAATTATCTGTGATGGCACTGAACAAGTTATAGAAAATAAGATGCAGCTGTTAATTCAGCAATATGAGCACTTTCATAGTGAAGATAGTGAGTCTCTCACTGACATTTTTAGTAGATTTCAAAAACTACTAAATGCTCTGAAGTTGCATGGAAGAGTCTATCAGACAAAAGACTCCAATCTTAAGTTCCTTAGATCTCTTCCAAAGGAATGGAAACCAATGACAGTCTCATTGAGAAACTCTCAATATTACAAGAAGTTTGTTGGATATATTTGAGATGTCAAGTCTAATATATTTCATGTTTAGTTTTCAGATCTTAACTAACAGGAAATATCAGTTCTTACTGAAATCAGGACTTATTGAAAGTCAGGACTTAAGGATATCAGGACTTAGATTATTAGAAGATAATATCTAAAGATGGATATCAGAACTTAAGTACTGGAGGACTAACAGTTAAGGAAAGAAGCTGAATTACTGGAAAGAAGATCGAGACTAATACAAGAAGAAGATATGCATGGAAAGAGTTGGAGGACTAGAAGAATTAAATAAGATATCTGGTTGATATATTTTAGGAGACATAATTATATTCCATATCAACTAGAAGTTATCTTGTAACTGTGTGTCTATATAAACACAAACATAGGTTTACTCTATAAGAGTTACGATCATCGAGAAGATCATACAATTGTAACTTAGCATCTCTCGTGATATTTATTCATCACTGAGAGAGAACAGTTCTATTGTAACAGAGTTTATTATATCGAATACATCTATTTTCTGTTACTGGTGCTTTCAATCGATTTGATTGTATTCAACACTGTATTCAACCCCCTTCTACAGTGTTATGTGACCTGACAAGTGGTATCAGAGCCTCTCTGTTAACATACATACAGTATAGATCCAAAACAATCATATCTGAAGAAGCAGAAAATCCAACCAAGCCCGCCAAAACTGAAGAAACTCCAAAGACTCAAACCCACAGTCGATATGAGACTATCAGGATTCCCATGCTGAGACCTTCTGAGTATCCAATATGGAAAGTGAAGATGGTTATGTTTCTGGAAGCTACAGATCCAGAATACCTTGACATAATTTATGAAGGACCGTATAAGCCAATCAAGCTCTCTGTTGTAGTTGCAGATCAGCCAGCAAAGACCATACGAAAGGAGAAAAGTGAATACACAGCTGAGGATATCTCATCTATTGCCAATGATGCAAAGGTAAGGCATTTGCTGCATAGTGCCATTGATAATGTCATGTCAAATAGGGTAGTTCAATGCAAGACTGCAAAGGAGATATGGGATGCTTTGGAGACAAGGTGTCAGGGAACTGATGTAATCAAGAAAAACAGGAGGACTATACTCACTCAAGAGTATGAGCACTTTGACTCAAAAAGTGATGAGTCATTAACTGACTTATATGACAGTTTTGTCAAACTCTTGAATGATTAGTCACTGGTGGACAAGGAATATGACATTGAAGATTCAAATCTGAAATTCCTTTTAGCTCTTCCTGAAAGTTGGGATTTGAAAGCTACTATTATAAGAGATAACTATGCTCTTGATGAAACTACTCTTGATGAAATTTATGGAATGCTCAAGAATGAACTTGAGATGGATCAAAGTTCGATTACGATAGTCGGCTTTTCTCTATTTATTTTCTTCGAGTTTTTACATGATTGAAAATGCCATTTTGAAATTTGAAATCAAATAATATTGAAAAATATAAAGCAAGAGACATGGGAGAAAGTAAAAAACAGTTGCTCTTAATGCTGAGAGAGAACAATTCCATTGTAACAGAGTTTATTATATCGAATACATCTGTTTTCTGCTACTGGTGCTTTAAATCGATTTGATTATATTCAACACTGTATTCAACCCCCTTCTACAGTGTTGTGTGACCTAACAAGTTACCAACCAGATATCTTATATAATTCTTCTAGTCCTCCAACTCTTTCCATGCATATCTTCTTCTTTTATTAGTCTCGATCTTCTTTCCTGTAAATCAACTTTTTTCCTTAACTGTTAGTCCTCCAGTACTTAAGTTCTGATATCCATCTTCTGATATTATCTTTTGATAATCTAAGTCCTGATATCCTTAAGTCTCGACTTTCAGTAAGTCCTGATTTCAGTAAGAACTGATATTTCCTGTTAGTTAAGATCTGAAAACTAAATATGAAACATATTAAACATGACATCTCAAATATATCCAACTATCTCCCCCAACTTGTAAATTATGCAAGAATGTATAAGTTAATAGATTTGATGATGTAAAAAATATTTCAGTTTAAATGCAACAAGAGTTTAATAAGACTATTAATTACAACTTACAAAACATCCAGCTTTACCAACATCACTGAATCAATCTGAATTCATAGTGATTCTTAACAAAGTCATTTATCAGATTATCTTCAGCTTTCTTCAGAACTTCAGCTAACTGTGCTTTGACCTGCATCAGTTCTTCTTCTTTACTATCACCAATTTGATAAATGGTTGTTCTGAGAGCTTGAATGGATGTTCTTTGAAGTCCATCATCAAGTCTGATAACCTTAGGATGTGAAAAGTTTTGGTTATAACATAAGCATCTTCCTTTCACAATAACTTTCATCTTAGCAGAATTATCAAAGAAATTCTGATTCAGAATCATCAAGTTCTGATGTTGATGATTCAGAAACTAAAAGTCTACCTGAAGTAGATGTTGATGAAGAGATGATGAAGCTATGTGCTCTTATGATGAAGGGTATCACAAAGATAGCCTACAGGAAATTCACCAGGGGAAAGAAGTTTTCCAGGAAAGGTAGAAGTTCTAATAAGAAAACTTCAGAAAATCTGAAGGAAAAGGAGGAAAGTCTAACAGAGGAGACTACTCAAATGTCAAATGCTACAACTATGGTGAGAAGGACCATATATCTCCTGACTGCAAGAAAGGAAAGAGTGATAAAGGCAAAGCTCTTATCACAAAGAAGAAAAGCTGGACAGACACCTCAGATTCTGAAGATGAGGAGAATTATGCCTTGATGACAAATGCTGATAGCAGTTCTAATGCTGCTGAGTTAAAGGTACCTCAAACAACTTATGCCTTTCATACTGATGATATTACTGAGTTGAGGTTATATCTTAAAACCATGTTTATTAGCTATAGAGATCAAACTTTAACATGTGAAAGATTAACTTCTGAAAATCTTGCTTTTAAAAAGAGGAATGATTATTTAGAAAAAGAGTTAGTTATCTTCCATCAAACTCAGAAGGATAGAGATGATGCTTTCTATGTTAGAGATGAAGTGCTAAAAATGAATAAATCTCTAAAAACTGAGTTAGAAAAAGAGAGAGAGATTATCAGGACTTGGACTAACTCTGGCAGAGAAACTCAGGATATACTAAGTAGTGGAAACTGGAAAGAGGGCTTAGGTTATGAAGATGAGAAAAGTGAAAAAGGAACTGAACAAGATAAGCCAAAGCTAAATCCTGTTAAAATTGTAGCTAAAACTGTAAAGTCTGATTTTGAAAAGATCAAAGATATTGAAACAGAAGTGATAGCAGAGTCAACTTCTGACAAATTATAATAGGATAAACCAACTGAAGTTAACATAGGCTTAATGACAAAGAAGCAGCTTAAACATAAGCTGAAAGAGGTTACCAGTGTAAACAAGGTAAAGTAGCTAGGAAAAATAGGAATGGAAAGGAAGGTGTGAATAAAAGTAACAATTATTTGCCTGTTCCTAATGCTCCTAGAAAGAAATGCTATAACTGTGGAAACTCTAACCATCTGGCTTCTTTTTGCAGGAAGAATAAGAATATAAACTCCTTACCTTCTAAGTCAGGAGTTAAGAGTCAGTCTGTTAGATTTAAGCCACAAAATCCTTGTTTTCATTGTGGTAGTATATGGCATTCCATTTATACTTGTAAGGAATATCATAGCTTGTACTATGATTACTATTAAATAAAACCTTCTATGAAGAAAGTTGCTTTAATTCCTTCTAGTGTAAAGTATGATGCAAAGTCTGATACTGTTAATACAGATAAGAAAATTGTTAGCATAAACTCTGATGTTAAATCCGCTGCAAATGTTAACAAACTTAAAAAGGCCAAAGGATCCAAGCAAGTCTGGATCCTTAAAACTAACCATTAATGGTCTTTGTGATTGCAGGGCAACAGGAAGAACATCCTAGTTTTGGACAGTGAATGTTCAGGATATATGACTGGAAATAAAGCCCGGCTATCAGATTTTATGGAGAAAGCTGGCCCAGACGTTTCTTATGGAGATGGCAATATTGGAAAAACTCTGGGATATGGCAAGATCAATCTTGGGAATGTCATCATTGAAAAAGTAGCTCTTGTCTCAGGACTTAAACACAATCTGTTGAGTATAAGTCAAATCTGTGAGAGAGGTTATCATGTGGATTTCTTTGAAGAACACTGTGAAGTTATAAGTAATTCACAGACAAAGTGGTTCTGAAAGGATACAGGCATGGTAACATTTATGAAGCCAGACTTTCAACAAGTACTGATGGTTCTGCAATCTGCCTGTTGAGTAGAGCATCAATTGAAGAAAGCTGGAATTGGCACAAGAAACTCTCTCATTTAAATTTCAACAATATAAATGAGCTTGTAAAGAAAGATCTTGTGAGAGGACATCCAAAAACAGTATTTGCTCCTGATGGCCTTTGTGATTCATGTTAGAAGGCAAAACAAAGAAAATCTTCTTTCAAGAGCAAATCTGAGTCATCAATTCTTGAGCCTTATCACCTACTGCATGTTGATCTATTTGGTCCAGCCAATGTCATGTCTATTGCAAAGAAGAAATATGCTATGGTTATAGTGGATGAGTTCACAAGATACACTTAGGTGTACTTCTTGCACAAGAAGACTGAAACTGCATCTATCCTAACTGATCATGTCAGAGAGCTGGATAAATTGATCAAAGATTCTGTTAAAATCATAAGGAGTGATAATGGCACTGAGTTCAAGAATTGAATCATGGAAGAGTTCTGCAAAGATCATGGAATCAAAGAGGAATTTTCTGCCCCTGGAACTCCACAGCAAAATGGAGTTGTAGAAAGAAAGAACAGGACTCTTATTGAAGCTACATGAACAATGCTTGTTGAAGCAAAGCTACCAACCTATTTTTGGGCTGAGGTTGTGTAGACTGCTTGTTTTACACAAAATGCTACACTCATATACAAGCATGGAAAAAACCATATGAGATGGTGAAGAAAAAAAAGCCAAATCTGAAATATTTTCATGTATTTGGTTGCAAGTTTTTTGTTCTTAAGACTCATCCTGAACAGCTGTCAAAATTTGACCTAAAAGCTGATGAAGGAATTTTTATTGGATATCCACTTTCCACAAAAAGCCTTCTGAGTCTACAATTTGAGAACAAGAGGTGTCATGGAATCTATCAATGTCTCTTTTGATGATAAGAAGATTACTGGACTTGAAGATTTCGATGATCATGATCAGCTGAGATTTGAGAATGAAGATTTAAATTTTGATTTTGGAAATTCTGATGACTTAAATCCTGTCCCTCTAAGTTCTGATGGATTAAGTTCTGATATCGCTAAAACTGTGGTAATAACTCCAAAGGAAAATGCACCTGTCCAGGGGGAGCAAGTTGAAGAACCTACCACATCTCAAGACTCTCGAGAAGCATCGGAACCTATCACTGGCTCTTCGATGACTGAGTCATCTAATTCTGATGAGCCAAATTCTGATAATTCTGGAAGCACTGATTCTTCAACTCCTGAAAAATCAAATTCTGAAGTCTCAGAGAGCATATCTACAGGGGGGGCATCAGAAAATGCTGATGGAGACAACATGGATCATGGGGGAGGATCCAGTTCTAGAGATCTACTTCCGTCTGCAAGGAAGTGGAATAAAGCACATACACCTGATTTAATCATTGTATATCCTGAAGTAGGTGTCAGAACTAGAACTGCAACTTCAAATGAATTTCTCTATCATTCTTTTCTATCTGAGACTGAACCAAAGAAAGTGGAAGAAGCTCTTTAAGATGCTAATTGGGTGCAAGCAATGCACGAAGAGTTAAATGAATTTGAAAGAAATAAAGTCTGGACTCTAGTGCCAAGACCAAAGAACAGATCTCTTGTTGGTACAAAATGGGTATTCAGAAACAAAACTGACAGTGATTGCATAATTACAAGAAATAAAGCAAGACTGGTTGCTAAAGGCTAATTTCAACAGGAGGGTATTGATTATGATGAAACATTTGCACCCGTTGCTAGATTAGAAGCCATAAGGATCTTTTTGGCTTATGCTGCTCACAAGAAGTTTAAAGTCTTTCAAATGGATGTAAAAAGTGCTTTGCTCAATGGATAATTGGAAGAAGAGGTATATTTTGAACAACCTCCAGGCTTTGTAGATCCTAAATTTACCAATCATGTCTACAGGCTTGACAAAGCACTTTATGGCCTTAAGCAAGCTCCAAGAGCATGGTATGAGACTTTAGCTCAGTTCCTTCTGAAAAGTGGATTTCACAGAGGCACAATTGACAAGACTTTATTCTACCTCAACCATGGAAATGACTTACTTTTGTTACAGATATATGTTGATGATATCATATTTGGCTCTACTAATTCCAAACTGTGTGAGAAGTTTGCAAAGCTAATGCAGTCAAGATATCAAATGAGTATGATGGGAGAAATCAGGTATTTTCTGGGCCTTCAAGTCAAGCAAACTGCAGAAGGCACTTTTATCTGTCAATCCATGTATACCAGAAATTTACTGAAGAAATTTGGAATGCAAGATTGTTCAACTGCATCCACTCCCATGGCCACTGTAACCAAGTTAGATAAGGATACTGGTAAATCAGTAGATATTACTAACTACAGAGGTATGATTGGCTCCTTACTCTATTTAACTGCAAGTAGACCTGATATCATGTATGCTACCTATCTTTGTGCAAGATTTCAGGCTGATCCAAGAGAACCTCACTTATTAGCTGTAAAAAGAATTTTCAAGTACCTTAAGGGTACAGCTGATCTAGGATTGTGGTATCCTAGGGAATCAGATTTCAAGCTAATTGGTTACTCAGATGAAGGTTTTACAGGATGCAAAATAGACAGGAAAAGCACTAGTGGAAGCTGCCAATTTCTTGGAGGCAGATTGGTTTCTTGGTTTAGCAAGAAACAAAATTCAATTTCCACATCAACTGCAGAAGCATAATATATTGCTGCAAGAAGTTGTTGTGCACAAATTCTTTGAATGAAGAATTAGTTACTTGATTATGGGTTAGAATTTTCTAAAATCCCTATTTACTGTGATAATCAAAGTGCCATTGCTATGACAGGTAATCCAGTTCAACACCTAATGACAAAGCACATAAGCATTAGGTACCATTTCATAAGGAAACATGTGGATGAAGGTACAATGGAATTGCATTTTGTTCCAACAGATCAACAACTAGCAGATATCTTCACAAAACCACTATGTGAAGCTACTTTTATAAGATAGTAAATGAACTTGGAATGGTTTCAGGTTCTTTCTCTAAATCTGCTTAGTTTTTGTTCTCATGCATCAGACATTATTATCAGTGTTTACAAATTGTATTATCTATATGTAATCTGTGCTTAACTTGAAAATTCATTAAATGCTGATTGTTATCTGATATGGATTTATATACTCTGATAAGTGTTTTGAATGTTCTGTGACTATTCAATCCAATGAGGATAACTGTGCTAGATGTTGACCTAGTAGTCTTTAACATACTAGAAATCCCATGTTTGAATTAGTTGTTTATGTGGAAACTCATTAACACAAGCAGATTATGAGATTGAGCTTAGTCAAGTTTACTTTGTATATCTTATTACTAAGTCATAAACTAGATTCTTGTTTCTTATCTATCAAATTCTGATGTCAGTAAATCTTAAGAATGAACTAAGTGCTGATAAGCCTCACTTATCAAAAGAAAAGAAAAAAAAAGAAAAAAAGGTCAGGTACTCCTTTGAGATCTAGAGTAAAAATGTGAAGGGGAAGACCCAAGTGCATTGCTGGCATTAAGTAATATGCATTAGAAAAACAATTTTTTTTTCTTAATGACTTTTCACACTCTATGATTACTGAAGAAATACTCTGATAACGGCATAAATTCTGATAAGCAGTCGTGATTCACTTACACTGAGAAGCCACTATAAAAAAAAATTCAAAAGATGCATAAAATGAACATAAATAGTTGAGGTGGACTCATGCATAAATATGTTTTATAGTAGACATCATGACTGATGACAGATTTTAAGCATTTTTCTTAGTTATGCCTTATTTCTAAGATATACTGAAATTGATCAGACTTTAATCTTTATCTGATATTTTGCTGAATGCACACACTTTCACTCCATATGAATGATGAAAATTACTGTGGTGATTAAGTTGTTTTTGACAAACAGTTAAGTGTTATTTGCATAAATTCTGAGGACAATTCCTGATGAAAGTTCTGATGATTAAACTCTGAGGAAAACAAGTCAGTATTTGTATGAAGAATTACATAACAAGATATTCACTTTTTGAGTACAGAAGCCATGTTCTGATGACTGTTAAATTCTGATATAAGTTAAGTTCTGATATTAAATTCTGATGGAATCTTTGATGCTTACGTGACATTTTTCTTTACTTGACTTATTTCTGGCACAATCTGAAACAGTCATATTTAAATCAGAATAATTTTTGGTGAAATAAAAATAGTCATAATCTTTATGGGTTAGTGGTTAACATGTATGTCCTGAAAAACTGCATGTGCACAGTAATTGTTAATTATTTCCCGTGCCCATTAACTCTTGCTTTAGATTTTTTACTGACTGTCATTATTACACATCAGTCTAGGGAGTCGAGGGCTCATTATTTTTACTTGTAATTGTTAAACAGTCCTCGCGTCTCTTGGTATTCCATTGCCTATTTAAATGACTGATCATTTATAGTAAAATCACATCTTTTCATTTCTCTCAAACAATGGCACATTTTAGTTGGTTTTACTACTATGGCACAAAAACTGTGACCATTTTTCGAAATGGAATTCCGACTCCATATCCTATCAACAACATTTCATTCGACATCTGGATTCAACTTCCATCCAACACTAAAGATCTGATGTCTTTCCAAAGAGAAGTTTATCTTCGTATTCTTAAATAGCAGGAGCAAATCATTCGTCTTGCTGTTCTCTTTGTTGAAAGTAGGAAGAAGAATTAATTGACATCCATCTGTTTCTCTTCACAGTCAGCTTTGTTAGGTCTTCTTAGACTAGGACTAAGGTTGTTGATGTTAAGAATCTTAGTATAGGACTATCTTGTAATTTTTGCATGTAACTGATAAATTTCATGAAATCTACTCATCTGATATATTAATAAAATTTCCTTTAATTTGTAAGATTTTGTCTTTGTTTCTCAAATTATGTGACTGTGCATGTTTTAATTGTAATTTGTTAATCTTTACTTCATCGATTTTTAATCCTGTGATGAATCTTTTGATTCAATAATGGTCAATAATAAATTTTGATGATTTGAGGAAACAATTGAAGCACGAGTTCATGCATCTGAACCTGTGATAATTGAAGCTGAGAATGTTACTTCTTAGAAAAAGAAAGCAGCTCAAAGTTCTGATACTTTAAAAAGGAAATCTGTAAATTCTGGTGCTGCTGAAGCAACTCTTTTATTGGCAAGGAGATTGAAAAAAATGAAGGCGAGGAGGTATTTGGCTAAGGCTATATCAGAAGATACTGAAGAAGCTGGGGAAGGGGATCAAGAATCTCTGATCTCAAGGGAACCAATTATCATTGAAGCCCTTCCAGCTCAAGCCAAAGACACTGCTAATGACACAGTTGTTACCCCTCATGTCTGTCCTATTAAAGCTACAGATGATGCTAAAGAACAAACTAATAATTCTGAAATAGATATTCATAATTTGAATATACCTGAAGTTCTTTATCTGGAAGCTCCATCTACATCAAAGACACCAGCTCTGGAGATAAATTATGTTGATCAGAATTTCAATGATGTTATTCCTGAATCTCCAGTTGCTTCACACACTGTTGAGCTATCAAAACAGTATGAGTCTTCCTCAAGTTCTGATGACAGTATTTCCGTTGAGACTCCGGTACCTACTCTGGGCAAGGAAGAATTGGTGAAGAAATTTATCGAAAAGGAAGCACATATTCCTTAGGAGGATACTCACAGAGGTGTTGAGTGGACCAAGAAGTGGAATGAATCAGATTTTATTCCATGTTCTAAAGTTCTGACAGAGCATATTGTAAAAGCTGATGAGTTGCTTACAAATGCTGATTTCAAGACACAACTCAAGATCACAGCTCTGTTTACAAAATATCTTCAAGGTCTGCATACTTCTACTCATGAAAATATTGATACACTCAGAGAAAAAGCTGATAAGCTAGATCTACAGATCAAGCTTGACAAGAATAGGTATATCAGACCTATTTCTGAAAAAGTTGAAGCCATTGAGAAAACTCAAGAGAAGCAACAGACCCAAATTGCTGAGGTTCTGGCTAATCAAGCTTCTCAGAAAGCTCAATTGGATGAAATCCAATTTTCAGTTGAACTTCTTCTCCCTTTGTCTTAGAGCTGGAATAAGTTCTGATAAAGAGAAGATTCAAACGGGAGTAGAGGTTACTCTAAGAGATCCTTTCATATTGACAGATAAACCATATAAACAAATCAAACAAAGGCACCTTGACAAGGTGTTCTTTGCTCAAGTTGTGATAGATGCTCATGATAAGGAGAATCTAAAAGAGAAATTGATCTTATTTCTCAATGATGGAAGGACTTATAGATTAGCTGATACTGATGTATTAAAGAAGTCTATCAGGGAACTTTAACATATTCATTATCTTCTGGAAGTAAAATCTGATGTTACAGGAAGATGATCAGAATACATTTTGAAGGCTATAAGAGATCTATTCAGAATCTCTGGTACAAAGACTTCTCATTATAGTCCAATGATTACTGAAGATGATGGAAGAGAAATTCCTATGCTGAAGAATGCTGCTAAGGTGGAAGTTATTCAGAAAGGATGATACTTATGTTATAATGAAAACTCTTCACATCCTAAGGTTATCAGACTTGATGATGGACTTGAAAGAACATCCATTCAAGCTCTCAGAACAGCCATTTATCAGATTAGTGATAGTAAAGAAGAAGAACTGATGCAGGTCAAAGCACAGTTAGCTGAAGTTCTAAAGAAAGTTGAAGATAATCCGATAAATTACTTTGTTAAGAATCATTATGGATTCAGATTGATTCAGTGATGTTGGTAATATAACGACTCGTGTATTGTTGAATTATTTAAATATGTAATTATAGAAATTATTAAATAAATAAAATATGTGTCTTGATTTTGACCGCTATGTGTTGTTTGATTATTATCCATATGTGATTTATGGTTTACCGGGTTGTCTGTGTGATTAATTATGGGATCGTATTGAATTGTTTTCACTTTCAAAAGTGGATTTAGTACAAATTTATTTGCATAAATATTGGGAATGTCTCTAAAATTGTTTTTATGGTTTTATAATTACAATAATTATTTTTAGGATTTTATAAAATTGAGAAATTAATATTTTATTAATTATTTATCTTTAAATGATTTTCTGAATGCTTTTATTTGTAAAATCCATATTTAATTCAAGAATTTTTCAAAAATTATGAAACTCATATTTATTTAAGTTTGGAATATTCCGAGAATTTTAAAATTATTTTTTGGGATTAATTTTACCAGTGCGTTGTTTCGTCTTATTTATAAAAGCGGGTATAAGAGGTATTTCAAAAATTATGTTAAAATTATGAAAAATACATTTTTAGAAACATCGAGATATTTGTAATATTTTAAGACTATTTTCGTAATTTTCTGAATTTGTTTTAAGTGCAGCTCGGATCGTTAATTGTTAAATACGGGTACGAGTTACGTTTCAAATATACTTTGAAAATTTTGAAAAATTTATTTTTAATAATTATGAATTATTTGTGATATTTTAAAACTATTTTGATAATTTCTAGGGTTTATTTTACCCACAACTTGGTTCGATAAATTGAGAATTTTCATAACAAATTTATATTGCGGGACACGTGTTAATTATTCAGGGAGCATTTTTTTTGTTGTGTGTCCTATCATTGTTGATTCGTGGAAGCACTCAAAAACCACACCCAAATATACTCACAAAACATCACAGTCTCCTCTCTCTTCCTCGGTCTCACATCTCTCATTCTCTCCTCCCTCCTAATCTCCCTTCTCTCTGTTGGTGTTTTTCCCTGTTCCCCGTGTTCCTCCGTCCGTTCTCCGCCTGTTACGCCGCCGTTCCTTTTAGGTAATTCCGGTTAGCCTTCCCGGTGATCCATCTTTGTCCTATTTGTTGGCTTAGCTTATATACATATACATACAATTATATGTGTATAGTCGTTGTGTCTGTTGGTTGGTCGTTTATTGCCGCTTTCCGTTTCCGGCTGTGTCGCCGCCTTCCAATTAGACGCACGTTGTGTGCGTGTCTGTGTGGTTAAGATTTTTATTATTTTAATGTTATTTTTCTGCAGGGAATTCATTTGAGTAAAATTCGTGAAGTAAAATATATTTGAATGCATAAATTATTTTTATCGGTGGAATTTTTGCGTTGGAAACCCGAAATTTAAATCGGGTACCCGCAAAATTTTGCCGCCGTCGACGGTGAACTTCGGTGAGTCGACGGTGGACTGTGATGTTTATTTTGAGTCCTAAAATTTTAAAATATTAATACAGTTCGTAAAGTTATTCTTCACAACTAAAAATATTTATCGGGTATATAAAGATTTTATCGAGATTTGGTTGGGTAAGTGATGGTGGTTGTTGGGTAATTGATTGGATTGATTGATTGTTGAATTGATGTCGATGATGTTTCGACGGGTAGTCCGATAAACAAAGGGGACGCTGTCCGATTTCTGGGAAATTGAACTATGGAAATGCGGGAGCGTATCCGGTAATTATCAGGTTGTCGAGTGAATACATATACTTATACTTTATATGAACTTGATTGTATGTTGTGGTGAATGTTCTGTCCAAAACTGAGTAACCCTAATTTCATAAAATGACGAGTATACGTATTTTCTAAAAATGAACACTGAACCGATTTCGAGAACGTGAAACCCTAATTGTTGTTTGTGTTATTATAACCTGAATAATTACGAGTCGGAATATGCTATAGTATGGGTAGGATGTTAGCGAGGATATGTCAAACATAACTGGGTGTCTAACATAGAGTATTTTGATCCTGTAGGTTCTAGTCGGGAAACCGAAAAGTGGACGATGGGCTAAAGAGGACCTAGTAGTCAGTCGACGAGCTCAGTAGAGTTTCAACAGAAAAACCTGAGTATCGAAGTCGAATCCAATGTGATCCAGTGGTTGGAGGTTAAAGCCTGAGCGGCAGAGTCGGCTCAGAGTTGATCGGTAATAGTTGTAAAACCCTGTAAGGCAAGTACATCTAAACCTTTTTCGAAATATAATGCAAATATTTTT
Organism: Apium graveolens; assembly: GCF_009905375.1. Lineage (NCBI taxonomy): Eukaryota > Viridiplantae > Streptophyta > Magnoliopsida > Apiales > Apiaceae > Apium > Apium graveolens. Next base: position 91,908,394 of record NC_133651.1, read on the forward strand.
AAATTCTCTCGAGACATATTGTTAAGCATTCAAAATAATTTTTTTTATATTGAAAGTACCTTGAATCATACAACTTTGAACCGGATCACATCATTTGAACTTTGAGCCATAAGCCCTATTCTTTGTAAACCACCCTTTGTTGACTTTCAAATACCAAACCACACAAATATTATACTACTCCCCAAATGTATAACTACCAAAAACCAAATACTGGAACAAAATTGTTTGAAAACACAGAAACTTTTATACTCCAACCATTCTGTATAACATCAAAGAACTATACCTTGAAATATCACTATTTGTCTAATACCTGATACTTTTACAGACTGAAACCAGTTTCTTATACATACCCTGATATACTCTTGAGATATCCATGAGTTTCCTTCTGTTTTTATTCAAGTGTTTAATCATTATTGATTATGATCTTGTTGTATCAAATTATATTGTTTATCATATTGAACTACTTTAGAATTGGGTAGTTTTTTTTATATGGACCAGATTCGTGGTCAGACCATATCAATGGTCAAGTTAGGCCAATGTGTGCTTTGGATCCATTAGTTAGAGCAGTGATGTGTGCTTTGCTCGGGGTTAGTGCGTGACTGATCACCAGCCTAACCTTGGTTTTAAAACTTAAAATTAATATTCAATTTTAATGATTAGTTAAACAAAAACTTGTTTCCTCTGAATCATCTCATTTGATCATTGATTAACCTCAGTTATCGTTATTATGACTTGCTAAGCTAGTTAGCTCACTCTTGCGAATCTTTTTATAAATTTTACAGTTGAAAAGGATATGGATGATAGTGAAGTTCCTCAGTCCAAAGTGCGGGCTAGGGTTCTAGTTTGAGTTGGATCGAGCTAGCAGGAGGTTCATACGTTAGAGAGATAGTAAGATTGTAAGAATAATTTTATTATCAGTTGTAAGTTAAATTAGTTGGGATTTGGTACGTTGTAATAAAAGTTAAGGTTGTGGCTTGTATTCATACTTTAACATGTTGCAATCCGTGGTTATGTAAAGCAGGGTCATTGCAAATAGTATCTTATATACAGGTTTATATGTTGTGTATGTGTTGTGGACTCCAAACTTCTGACCCGGGTTTGGAGGGCGCCACAGGTTGGTATCAGAGCTACATGTTATAAGTCATTGAAACAAGCCTAGATTGTCGGGATTGGGTAGAGGGTTAAGATTACGAATAGGAAATAAAAAAATAAGACGTTGTGAGGTTGAGTGCGACTATATAGTAGGTCTCTGGCACGGTTCGTGTTGCGATTCGGGATTCTTAGCTTGCGACGTGATTTCCAGACAACGGAAATGGCAGATCCTGATTCCCCTATATCATCTGATCGCTTGGAGCCTTCCGTTCGAGGATCATCTTCTTTTCTCTGATTTGACTTGCACCTTCTTCCTCCATCAGTATTAATGGTACTACCTTCCGTTATGACAATTGCATCTCTTCAAGCTATTCTATACTATTCTACCACCTCTTGATGCGAGACTACATATTTAAGAACCTCCATCTGTTTATTCTTGTTTTACTGGACATTCGACTGTGAGTGTATCTCTTTAGTTTACCCTACATCATGTTCTATACCCTCGGTTTAAAACTTGTCTTATGAAGCAACAATACCTACGAGGATGAATTCGGGAGTTACAGTAAATGGTGAGTACTTGAGATATAAATAAAGGTGAGAAGAAGTCTAGAAAGAAGATTTAGGTGTTCCGAAGGATAGTTGTTACCAGACTAAAAGAAGCCATTAGTGATTAGGCCACCCATGACTAGCTTTGGAATGGATTAGATAAGTATTAAAAAGAGAGTTAGAGGAGATTATGGTTCCAGAACTTTCTTGAAGTTAATTAATGGTGTTATGACAATGTGATATATTTATAGTAACAAGGTGATGTGACATCAGCCGATTTATTGACTATTGGATAGCCTGTTCTACTTAACTACTGCAACGATAATGTCGGGAGTATTACCAGCATGAAAGTTTTGATGTGAAACTATGAAGAAGATAGCATGCAACGACAACTGAAGTTCTCATCGATTAAGGAAGGCAAATGGACCTAATGAAGAAGAGAAGATAAATGGAAGTGAATGGACCTTTATGTGATCGTTTCTTTAAATTCGGTACCTTGTTATAAGAAGGAAATACAACAACCAACTCATATAGTAAGGACAATGAGATTTGTAATTTTCAAAATTTCTTAAACAAGTTTTCGAAAAAAGATTTTTCCTTACAAATTTCCTAAAAGCCTTTTTGAATAAAATAAGTTTTAAACCTTGGTTGTCAAGTTACTACTTGAGTTTCTTGTTTGTTAAAAGACCCAGATTACCTGGAAGGATACTTGTTTCAGACTTAGTATTGTTAATTCAGAAAACAAAGTAACCCGCGATTATGAAGAAGTTGATTATTCCTAACGGTAAGGTGCAAATATTGTTTGACAAGATTAACAACAGAATCCGCGTACGGAGTAATTATTCATCCAGTTGCAGAGACCATTAAAGTTTAAAAGGATTCATTGATTTAAAAGGAGCCTGGTCGTGATCGAAGAAGGTTGGGAAAATTTCCAGACTTTTCAAAAAGAAGAATATTATTACCAAAAGGATCGTTATGTTGAATGATTTGTGGTTATTCTAAATTAAAAAGAGGAAACTTGAGGTTATCTGATAAGAACGCCATTATGATCGAATTGTTAAAGTATTATACGTGTAGGTGTGATGTTGCAGACGCAAGATTTAGCAAGTAAGAATCTACCATAATGCTTAATTAGCGAAGGCATTTCAACGTACTTTCTAAAGTTGTTATATGACGCAATTGGGATATGATCGAACAAGCTCGAAAGATGAATACAAGTGAAATATGGATGGTGACCAATGGTATCGTTCTTGTCTTCAATATTACAGCGTATATTCCTTTTTAATTAATCAAAATGTATGAACTTCTTTTCTTAATAAAATCCTTATGATGATATCAAAAAGGAGGATATTACATTCCTTTCAAATTTAATTATTCCCCTCAAGTTTTGCTCTCTGATTGGGACAAACAGTGTTATGGTGAGACACTTTATCGGGATGACGAAGAGTCGGGTGGGATGCCACCTAATCATGTGCTGTATGCCATATGGTACGAAAGACTGGCCATCTTAAGTACCAACGTGGTTGTCACATTCATATTCAAACCCTTATTTCTTCTTTCTTTTCACCTTTAATTTTTGTTGAATTGTGAATCCTTCTAGTTATTTCGTTATACCATCGTTCTTTGCAAAAAAAATTCAAACAAATCAATGTATTCTGAACCAAGCGGACAAAGTTCCAGCTACCTCTTATGCACGGGAAGGAGACCAAGGCATATGGAAAGGATTGCAATCACTAGCCCCAGTGAAGGATCCACTAAGAGCCAAGGGAATCTACTCCAATAAGGAATACGTCTCCAAGAACGAAAGTTTGCGAGTTGTCTGTAAAATATGTTATTCAGAATATGGATGTGGTGATATAAATGATTATGGTAAATACCTTAGGCGTTAAAGTATTGAGAGATGTGGAAGCAACTTGATTGTTTATTTCCCCCAAGGAATTATTGATAAGATGATTTACCCCGTTGAATTGATAAGATTATTACTAAAGGACTAACAAATTTAAGAACGTGTATTTGTTAAATAAGTGAGTACCAAGGGTGGAATTGAGATTTCTGGCAATAAGTTGTGAAGAATCGATATTATTTAAGATAAGAAAATTTGACATTATTTTAAGGAATTGATCAACTATGTAAGCATGATGCACAGACGAACTGTCGTGATGAATAGATAGTCCTGAAGACGTCAAATGAGAATATGATGAGGTATAAACGAAAAAAGAGGGTTAAGAACTTGTTAATGATAATTGCGATGATCAAGATGTGAGCATTATGGTAATAATGAGATAAATAAAAGTCAGAAGCAAACAAAATTTAAAGATTTTATAGCAATTAAGGAGTTTCAAGATATGTTTCCAGATGAGTTATTAACATTTCCTCCAGATACAGAAATGAAGCTCGCGAGTGATTGAGACGAAGCCAGTGACCAAGGCCTTACACAAAATGGCACCAGTTAAAATAAGGAAGTTAGCAAAGCAGATGCAAGAGATGTTAGAAGAAGGAGCGATTAGACCTAGTGTACCCTATAAGGTGCGCCGGTATTAATTGTTAATAAGAAAGATGGAAGTATGAGATTATGCGTCGACTAGTGAAAGCTTAACAAGTTTACTATCAAGAGCAAGTATCTGTTACCTCGAATTAATGATTTGTTTGATCAAATGAAAGAAGCAAAGTACTTTTATAAGATTGATTTAAGACTTGGTATTTCACCAATTAAAGATTAAACCTATGGACATATCAAAGATAATTTTCAGAACTAAGTACTGTGTTATAAAATTCTAGTACTGTCATTTGGATTAACCAATATACCAATAATATTTAAACTTGATGGACGGAATCTTTAAAGAATATCTGGATGAGTGTATTTGTATTACTTAAAGTCAACAGAGGACCATGCGAAGCGTTTAAGGACAACTGGGGAGTCGGAGAAGAAAGAAGTTGTATGTAAAGTTTACAAGGTGAAAGTTTTGATGGTAGAAAGCATAAATAATTAGTGAGAAGGAGACCAAAGGAGATCCAGTAGAAATTAAAGTTACTATGAATAATTGAAGGCCAAAAGCACCAATAAAAGTAAGAAATTTTACCGTGGACCGGTTATTATTGAAAATTTGTGCGAGATTTCTTGAAAATTGCAATACCTTTGACGAAGCTAACCAGGAAAAGCAAGAAGTTTATATGAAATGGAGATGGGTGAAGAAAGTTATGCGGAGTTAAATGAAAGAATGGTTACAACACCTGCTTTATTACTTTGAAGATATCAAGGAGATTTGGTAGTTTATAGTGATACTTCTCATAAGGGAATAGGATGTGTGTTGATGCAGCACAATAAAGTTATTGTAGATGCATCCAGACAACCGAAACCTTATGAGCAGAAGTATCCTACTCATAATATGGGACTAGCGGTAATAATATTCGCTTTTAAAGATTGGGAAACATGATATGCATGGAGAAATGTGTAAGATCTATACGGACCATAAGAGTTTGAAGTATATATTCCTGAGGAAAAGTAAATGTAGAGGCAAGCGATACGCAAAAAGGAGAAAACGAACATAGAGACCGCACCAGAAGAATTATCTATGGAATTTTAGAAGTTGGAATTGGAAGTCAGAGTCCATAATCTAAAGGAAACAAGGATGGGTAGTATGACCTTTCAGTCAGAATTGTTAAGGAAAAGATAAGGAGATGTCAAGGAAAGATAATGGATCACGATGTTAACAGTTAGCAAGAGGAAGATTATACGCCCAGGAGAATGACCATAATATCCTCAGACTTTTGTTTAGAACTTGAATGCTACGAGTGGCAGAATTAAGGAATGAAATCCTAAGGAGAATTCACAATCCTAAGTGTTCAATTTGTTCAAGAAATGCTAAAATATACCAAATTTAAAGAAAAAATTTTTATAGCCAGATATAAGAAGGAAATTTCAAGATGGATTAGGAAGTGTTGGATATGTCAAAAAATTAAGGCGAAGTATTGGAGGCCCAGTGGATAAAGCAGACTCGGGGATTGGTTTCATAAGAAGGGAATCATGAAGGGTACCAGTGATGTTCATGGAGAAAAGGAATGAAATAATGAGACTATGTGCTGATTATCGAAAGTATAACAAAACAACGAATAACAATAAGTGACCCCTATAAAGATTGATTACTTATGAGGCCTAATCTAAGAAGTGTGTTATGTCTCGAGGATTAACTTAAGATCTGTCCTGAGGACATATCAGAGACTACGATTAAAATGAGTTATGAGCATTGCAAGCTCTGGTGATATCATGTGTGAAGGGTTTTTAGCACATAAACGCAGCGAGAACGTAAATTTAATCTTAAAAAACTGAAACCCTCCGCAGGATCCATGCGAAAAAATAATATTTAATTCGTAGTTCAATATGTTTACCTTAAGAAGCTTTACGTTAATGGAAACATGGAGGTCTTTAATAGCGATCCAAGAATGATGAACGGAGATCCTTAGCAGCTGCTCCTCAAGTGTGAAGCACTCCACCGGTATCCACCAAGAAAACGATGTAATGAATGAGGAGGAGATGGAGAGAATTAGGGTTTTGTAAATCTTTTTGGTTGAGGCAAAAATAGGGTGTATAATAGTATATTTATAGGCAAAATTTTCAGCTGAAATTTTTTCCATAAAATATTATTATTATTAACCCTTTATTATTCTCACTAATAATTAAAACACCTTTTAATTATTAATCATTTTTCTAAACTCTTTAGAAATAATTCTCTCACTTGATTTAATTTCCAAAAATTAAATTCTTAATTAATAATATTAAAAACCTTTTCTTAATTAATTTATAATCAATTAAATCTCATTTAATCAATTATTAAATTTGCCAATTAATTATTTATTTCATAAATAAATAATTATCAGCCATTATTAATTAATTCCTCCACCATTAAATCATTCTCTTTTATGGTGTGACCCTGTAGGTTCAATATTAAGCCGGTAGTAGAAATAAATAATAATAAAACTATTTTATTATTATTTATATAAATTCTTTAATTCATTAAATATGATTAATTAATTAATCATATTTATTCTACATCGTGAGGGATACTTCTCAGCATATCGCGACTATCCGGATAATACGAATTCACTGCTTAGAATACCAAGAACCTATTCAGTGAGTAGTTACCGTACAATCAATTCCTTCTACCCTGCAATGTCACGATTAAATACAAGGCATGGAACTTGTGTCAAGCCTATCTTTTTTAATCACTTGCTTTCCCATTCACTATGCTTAGTTCTATTTAATGTAAATTAGAAACTCCTTTCTAATTTCAATCATTCTGGCCAGAGATTCCTGAACTAACATTAGTGGATCAGCATTGAACATTCTCTTCCTACACTGGAAGGGGTAGATCCTTTATTGATCATACACTATCTTCGTATACAAATTCCTATACCCAGTAGAGCCCTTATAATTGTCCCTTGAGACTAAGAACTAAACCAAAGCATAGTTCAGTGTACACAAGATGACTATGATGACCTCAAGTCTAAGGATACTTGTACAACTATCACTATGTGAATAACTGTTGACACGTGAGTGAACTCCATCAGTTGTTCAGCTGTGTGAGTCATGTTCAGTGAACTTATTCTATAATAAGCACCTACATACTAGCTATAGTGTCACCACACAAATGTCTATGAGAACAGACATCCTTCATAATGAAGCAAGCATAGTATGTACCGATCTTTGTGGATTATTAATTACCAGTTAGTAATCCTACGACCAGGAATTATTTAAGTTTAGAGTTATCATCTTTTAGGTCTCATTATTATGATCTCATCACAATCCATAAAAAGCATTACTCTAAACTCTGGTATATCTTATTTAAACATTTAAATGGATAGAGCCCGTAATAAAAACAAAACAAGCCTTTTATTAATATCAATGAAATCAAAACATATTACATAAAAGTTATTCCTAAATCCTCATACATGATTGGACTTAGGACATATCTCTTTCAATCTCCCACTTGTACTAAAGCCAATCACTCTGGTATCTAATACCCATCTTGCCTTTATGACGATCAAAGTGACTTTGAGAAAGTGGCTTTGTGAGTGGGTCTGCTACGTTGTTATGTGTGTCAACTCTCTCGACGTTGACATCTCCTCTTTCAACAATCTGAATTGTACCACCATTCAGAGTAAACACGTACCCTGACATGGATTTGCTATCTCTTTCTGATTGAGAACTAGAGTCATTATAACCCTCTATTTTCAACTCAGATTCACCACCAAAAACAAGAAAAATGTCCTGAGTCCTTCGCAAGTACTTAAGGATGTTTTTCACTACTTTCCAATGGTCTTCACCTGGATTGGACTGATATCTGCTCGTCACACTAATTGAATAAGCAACATCAGGCCTTGTACACAACATCGCGTACATGATAGATCCTATTGCTGAAGCATAAGGAATCTTACTCATACGCTCTCTTTCCTCAGGTGTCTTAGGAGACATTTTTTCGGAAAGGGACACTCCATGGATCATCGGTATGAGACCTCTTTTGGAGTTTTCCATGCTAAACCTTTTAAGCACTTTCTGGATGTATGTATCCTGGGTAAGACCTATCATTCTTCTAGATCTATCTCTATATATCTTCATACTGAGAATGTAGGATGCTTCTCCCAAGTCCTTCATGGTGAAGTTCTTTGATAGCCATACTTTGACTGATTGTAGCATCAGTATATCATTTCCTATAAGAAGTATGTCATCCACATACAATACAAGAAATGTTACCGCGCTCCCACTAACCTTCTTGTAGACACATGGTTCATCTATGTTTTTTATAAAACCAAACTCTTTGATTGTCTCATCAAAACGGATGTTCCATCTACGAGAAGCTTTCCTTAAACCATATATGGTTCGCAGCAACTTACATACTAGGTGTTCATTTCCCTTGGAAAGAAAACCCTCTGGCTGCGTTATATACACATCCTCCTCAAGTTCCCTATTGAGGAAGGCCGTTTTCACGTCCATTTGCCAGATCTCATAGTTGTAGTAAGCGGAAATCACAAGCAAAATCCGAATTTATTTTAACAAGGCTACAGGCGAAAAAGTTTCATGTCACACCCCAACTTAAACAGCAGATTAAATATAGCTATTACAACATTTTAAAAGAAATAACATAACCAAATCCAAGATCTTACAGTTTAGGGTTTGGAACAGCCCAACACTACCAACTATTACATCCGATTTTAAATACCGAGTCCTCACACAAACTACTATCACTTATTCTACCTAAGCTCGAACATAAGCATCATCATCACATGTCTTACGGGCAGTCTGCTTGAATCTAACCATAGCTGCTAGCTGTAATATCAGGGTAAAATAAGGAGTGAGCCAAATGCTCAACAAGTGCTACACAATATGATACAAAACATAAATCGAGATATATATTAAAGAATGACAATGGAAAGACATAACCACTGATAATGAGGGATAAAACTTTGGGTGATGGCATCATTTTGTTTGTATCAAAACAATTTCAAAATCATACCGTTTAATCAAAATCATTTTATGACGCTACGGATTACAGCCGGTGATCAGCCGCGAAGTAATCCCAAACCTCGCCGGGTTCTAAAACATTAATGGGAATCCCTAGGCAACTTTTAAGCTTAATATAAGTGTGGAAAGGACTCGCGTCTCAGTCCAGATCCACTATTCAAAGAAAACATGTATCCCCCTTTGGGACTGAAAACCCACATTTTATTTATTTCAAAACTGATGCTGAATTATAACAAAATCTCTTTTTACAGTAAACATCTTTATCAAGGGATTATAGATCAACTCGAAACACGGGGAAATGGTACTAACTCTCAGAGCCATGAATTACAAAACTATACTCTATTAGGGTAACTGAATGGTTTTCATATATCAAAGTTTGGACAAGGGAATTTAGTGAGGCTATTGGATATCATGAAGGGAAATGCCAAATTGGGCTTAAAGCAATGGTTTCTCATCAAGGTTCAAGTGCTGGATCATCAAAGAGGTAAGCTTCATGAATACTAAGGGTGTTAATGTAGAAGAAATGATTTTTAGCTCTGGATATATCAGAATTGTCAAGCTTTAGGATAAGAAAGAGGGGTATCAATCAATGAGGAATCACTTTGATAAGTATCTGACTTTCAGGGTTCAAGGTAAGGTTCTATAGGGGTTCAAGTATCAGGATGAGATATCAATACTTAGGAATCATCAGCATGTTAATCAAGAGAATCAACCAAGAGTTATAACTACCCTTTTCTTTTATCATGGCATTCGAATTACTTTAATATACTATCATGATAAGACTACTTTGCAATATGTACTCGAGGGTTCATGGCATCTCTATATAATTCAAAGATAAACATAAGATACGCTTGATTTAATATATCAAATGACACAGGATAGTTGCAGTAATGTATGAACTATTAGCAGTAAATATGAAGGACAAGTTGAATCACTTGCCTTGAGAAAGGCTGGTCTGGTCTGACTGGTAGGAGCAACTGGAGCTTCACTCGACCTTTATGGAAAGTTTTCCCTCGTCTCGAGATCCTACATAAATAATAATAGTCATCATTATAATATACTCTCACTAACTAAACCTATTTACAACCCAAAATTAAACACGGATGACACTTAGGCCTATATGCACTTAATTTTATATTCACCTTTAAATTACAATTGTACACACATAGCCACATAATCACATATCATATATTAATACCAAATAACACCATATACACCATAATGCAACACTAGGCTTGGATGATCTCGACTCACAACTTAAGTCACTTGGTCGCTAAACTAGACAAAGTCTTCAATTTTGGCTTCCTAACTCGATGTGCCTTGACTTGAATTAACTTGTGACACATGGTTCTAACTCATATCCTATGAACTATGGCTGGAAAAACTTCTCTGACACTCCCTCTAACTAAGGCCCAACAGGGCCTAATGGGAGCCTACCCATGACATGGTCAAATCTCCCTATTTCTAAGTTGCAACAAAACTATCCCCTGCTGGACAGATTTTGTTATTCTACTTGTGGACCTAACCAAATGACATGCAAACCTCCATCCAACACCTAAAACCTTTTATATACTCTCAATACTAACTTCTGGTGGCTTGGGCCTCAAAGTGCACATCAATGACATGGTCAAAACTCACTCTAAACCTCAGGGTACTAAACTGATTTTTTGCAGAAACTATACATCTCCTTTCTCCAAGGTTTTGACTTGACAAACTCAACTACTAACAACCCAATACCCAAACCAAGACTTAAACATGGTGATCTACTGAACTAACTCCCTTATTCTCAAAATAACTTTGGTGGAGATCATCCTTTACCTATGGTACAATTATGGCAAAACAAAAGAAACTACACTTCACAACTCACAAATCATCAAGTTTTTGAAACAACAAGATATGCATTTTTATAAAAGATAACTATGAATTATTACCATGCATCAAGGAGAATTAATCAATATTAACACCTTAATCCTACTGAAATTAAAGCTTACTAACAAAATCTTTCCAAATGATCAAAATCTTATAACATTCTAAGAGAAATTCACATGCATTCATATCCTCGAGTTTTGCAAGCCAAACAACATGTTTTCTAAATATGTTTTACTAAGAAATTTACATGCAAGCCTAGCATGAGCTATATCTAGATGATCACTTACAATGCAAGGAGTTTCATCAAATTTTCACCATAAAATTCAAGCCATTATCACATAAACATGCAAAAATTGAACAAAGCAACAAGAATAGTCTTAAGGACCATTCATTCGGCTCCCCTATGGTCATGGCCGAATGAAATGGAAGGGAATGGCCATTTAATCATCAAGAGTTCTTCTCAAGACTTGGCACTTCTCCATTCCTTGTAGTCCTCTAAAAAACAACCCTAAACTCACAAGAATCAAGGTTGTACTTTGAGTTTCAACTAAAACATTTACATGCAACCTTAAAACTTAAACTTTCTACTCAAAGCTCTTTGAAATATGAGTGATCATGGTATGGGAAGTAACATTTACTTGTATAGAGGGTGGAAGCTTGGTTGAGGAATGAAGAAAAATGGGGAGGGGGTGGTTTCGGCTAAAAGCCGAGAGTGAAGGAGGGAATAGCCGAGAGTGAGAGAGAGGAGGGAGAGAAGAATGAGTGTGGTGGTGAGTGATGTGTGAAATGATCATGTCTTTACTTGTTTTATGGTTTTTGTGTTGACAAATGTGAGTGGAAATAGGAATTGACATGATTACCCTTCCACTTGTACTTGGTTCAATTTGCATGCAAGGGTAAAGAAGGTATTTGGCTAGAAAATAAGAGTTAGTGGGGTGGTTATTGACTCTTTAGCCCTTTTGGATTGAATAGAAAGGATTTGCATGCAAGGATAACTATGTAATTTGCTAATTATAACAATTAATACTTATAAAGATTTAATTTTATAAAATAAAACACAAGTTCAAAAATTATAAAATTTCTACCATAAAATAGCTTGGATTTTTGGAAATTTTATAAAACTACTTTTGAAATTTATGAGCAAAATAACTTTTAAAAAGAAATTTATTCAAGGTTTAAAATATTTCTTATAAATCAAAAAAATGAAAGAAATAAATAAACTTTTGATTTGAAAAATCATAACCAAATATCGAAAATTTAAGACGCAAAAATTCTTATTCACACAAGCATACAATAGTTGAATATATTGGCATTCGGCTTTATAATTACACCAAATTTACAATTAATTTTTCACATAAATGTCGGGTGTAACATCCTCTCCCCCTTAAGGGATTCTGTCCCCAGAATCTAAGAGAACAGATGAGGATACCGGGAACGCAAATCAGACTCTAACTCCCAAGTCGATTCTTCGACCTTGGGGTTCCTCCAAAGCACTTTTACTAACTTTACTGACTTATTTCTAAGGCTCTTCTCTTGTCAGTCGAGTATTTTAACCGGTTGCTCCACAAATGACAGGTCTGCCTGAATTTCTACAGGTTCATATTCTATTATATGGCTAGCGTCAGGATTATACTTCTTAAGCAATGACACATGGAACACACTATGCACATGCTGATACTGACGTGGTAAGGCCAACTCGTAGGCCACCTTTCCCACTTGACTCAATATTTAAAAAGGACCTATATATCTAGGTGCTAACTTCCCTTTCTTGCCAAATCTCATCAACCCTTTTCTAGGTGACAGCTTCAACAAAACAGCTTCGCCAATTTGGAATCGAACATCCTTACGCGCTGGATCCGTATACTTCCTCTTTCTATCTTGAGCAGCAAGTAACCTTTTCTGAATTAACTTGACCGAGTCATGCAACTATTGTACCAATTCCGAGCCGAGAATCTTTCCTTCTCCTACTTCGTCCCAACTTGTTGGTGATCTATATTTTCGCCCGTACAAAACTTCGTATGGTGGCATGCCGATACTGGAATGATAGCTGTTATTGTAAGAGAATTCAATCAACGGCAAATGGTCGTCCCAACTTCCTGCAAAATCGATTGCACAACTGTGCAACATGTCTTCAATTATTTGGATTGTCCATTCACTCTGGCCATCAGTCTGCGGGTGGTACGCCGTGCTCATATTCAACTTTGTGCCCAGACATTCCTGAAATTGCTTCCAAAATCTCGAGTTAAATCGGGGATCTCTGTCTGAAACTATTGATACAGGTACTCCATGCCTTAGTACGATTTCGCGCACATACAGATGAACCAACTTGTCCAGTGACGACTTCTCGTTAATTGGAAGGAAATGCACTGACTTCGTAAGACGATCAATTATAACCCATATTACCTCATGCCTGGATTTCGTTCGCGGTAGTTCTACTATAAAGTCCATAGCAATATTTTCCCATTTCTATTCTGGAATCTTCAGGGGCTGAATTAATCCGCTTGGTCGTTGATGTTCTGCCTTCACTTTCTGACAAGTATAACACTTCTCAACCCATTCTGCCACATCTCGCTTCATATTTGGCCACCAAAAGTTCTTCTTTAAGTCTCGATACATCTTGGTACTTCCTGGGTGGATTGAAAATTTTGAATTGTGGGCTTCATGGAGGATCTCATTCTTTAATTCAGGTACATGAGGAATCCATATTCTGGAAGAAAACCTTAGTATCCCTTGCTCATCCCTTTGAGTATTAATCTCCTCTCCAGATAACTGATTCTTCTTTTTCTCCATTACTTCTTCTTGACATTTCTTTATCTTTTCCACTAGTGTTGGCTGAAAAGTCATTGTGCGACAAACTTCCTCAACTTTTCCACAATCATAAAGTTCCAGTTCAAATCTCTTGATTTCTTCAGATAATTCCTTTGGTGTTGTCATCTTATTCAGTCTCTCTTTCCTACTTAGAGCATCGGCCACAACATTCGCCTTTCCAGGATGGTAATTTATCGAGCAGTCATAGTTCTTGATCAATTCCAGCCATCTCCTCTGCCTCATATTGAGCTCCTTCGGAGTGAAAATGTACTTAAAACTCTTGTAATCCGTGTAGATTTCACACTTCTCTCCGTAGAGGTAATGTTTCCAAATCTTAAGTGCGAACACTATGGCGGCTAGTTCCAAGTCATGTGTCGGGTACTTTAACTCATGCGGTTTTAACTGTCTTGACGCATATGCGATCACCTTACTGTGTTGCATTAACACACAACCCAATCCCTTATGTGAAGCGTCGTTGAATATTACAAAGTTTCCTTGATCATCTGGTAGCACTAACACTGGAGCTGTTACCAATCTCTGTTTCAACTTTTGAAAACTATCCTCACACTCTGCACTCCATTCAAACTTTTGATTCTTTCTGGTTAACTTGGTCAATGGCGTGGCGATTTTTGAAAAATCCTTGACGAACCTTCTATAGTATCCTGCCAACCCTAGAAAACTTCGCACTTCCGTAGGAGTCTTTGGCCTCTCCCAACTCATAACTGCCTCAATCTTTGACGGATCCACTTTAACTCCTTCATTTCCAATGACATGCCCCAAAAATTGAACTTCCTTTAACCATTACTCACATTTGGTAAACTTGGCATACAACTTCTCTTGACGAAGTATTTCCAATGCTATCCAGAGGTGCTGCTTATGTTCTTCTTCCGACTTAGAATAAATAAGGATGTCATCAATGAATACCACGATAAATTTATCCAAATACTTCTTAAATACTCGATTCATCAGATCCATAAATACGGCCGGGGCGTTGGTCAGTCCAAACGGCATTACTAAGAATTCATAATGCCCATATCTGGTCCTGAATGCGGTCTTGGGAATATATTCTTCTTTGATCTTTAATTGATGGTATCCCGATCTCAAATCGATCTTTGAAAAGCATTCTGCTCCCTTCAGCTGGTCAAAAAGGTCGTCTATTCTTGGTAGCGGGTAGCGGTTCTTGGTCGTTACCTTATTCAACTCTTGATAATCTACGCATAATCGCATACTCCCATTTTTCTTCTTGACAAACAGAACAGATGCTCCCCATGGCGACGTACTTGGTCGTATCACTCCCTTATCCAACAATTCTTGTAGCTGGCTCGCCAACTCTTTCATTTCTGCTGGTGCCATCCTATATGGGGCCTTTGAAACTGGTTCCGTGCCTGGAGCAAGGTTGATCTCGAACTCGATTTGTCGATCTGGTGGTAAGCCTGGTAGTTCGTCGGGAAACACATCGGGAAACTCGTTAACTACAGGAATATCTTCTATGTTAGGGCTGCCTTTTTCTGAATCCACTACATAAGCTAGGAACGACTCACAACCTTTTCTAAGTAGCTTCTTAGCCTGAACGATTGTAAGAAATAGTTGCTCTTGCCTCTGCCCCTTGAATACTACCTTCTCTCCACTCTTCATCTTTAAATACACTTTTTTGGTCTTACAATTAATCTGAGCGCTATTTTCTCCTAACCAATCCATGCCTAAAATTATGTCAAACTCTCCTAACTTGAAGAGTATCAAGTCGGTTGAAAACTTATACCCCGAAATATCAATCTCACACTTTGGACAAAATTGATTCACAGAAATCTTCTCTTGGTTCGCAATTACCACATTTACGACCTCACTCATAATCATTTTATCACATTGAAGCTTATCAACAAAAGATTCTGATATGAAAGATCTTGTTGCTCCCGAATCAATCAATACTTTAGCTTTGACATTATTGAGTAAAAGTGTACCTGCTATCACCTCAGAATTCTGAATAGCATCCTTCATCTTCAAATCAAATGTCCTTGTTGTTGCTTGCGGGGTTGGTGTAGGTGGTGGAGGTAATGCCAATACCTAGGCTGGCACGCTCGCACTGGTACTTGCCACGTTCATTAAAGCTTTGACTGGTCCAGTTGCCTTACACTCCCTAGCTATGTGTCCAGTCTTCCCACACTTGTAACACGTAACTCCTGGCTTCGGCATCTTGCACTCATTCGCCAAATGTCCCTTCTGATTGCACCTATAGCATGTCATGCTCAGCTTATTACATAATCCAGGGTGCCTTCTTTCACAGTGCTTGCATTCCGGTCCCGGGAACTTATTTTCTCCAACTTGCCCTTGGCTTGCCTGACTGCTCCCCTTTGATTCTTGCCTTTTACCCAAATTTCCCTTCTTTTGAAAATTTCCACCCTTCTGGAATCCGATCCTCTTTACATTCCGATCTTGTGAACTTCCCACTTCAGACTTTTCTCCATAAAATGGAACCTTCCTCTTCTTGTTATCCCTTTCCTTCCTTGACAACATCCCATTATTCTCAATCAGAGCAGCTTTCTGTACTACTCCCGCATAAGTATCAAGCTCAAACATAGCCACTCTATCTATGATCCAAGGCTCCAATCCTTGCTGAAATCTCTTCGCTTTTTCCTCCTCAGTACTGGTATACTTTGTCACAAACCTTGACAATTCTGTGAACTTCTTCTCATACTCCAATACAGTCATGTTCCCTTGCTTCAGCTCCAAAAATTTGAGCTCCATCTGATTCTACATGTACTTAGGGTAATACTTGTCCATAAATAACTTCTTAAATCTCTCCCAAGAAACCTGCTAAGTGACTTCCATAGCTTTTACTGATTCCCACCAATAGATGACTTCACCCTTTAAGAAGTAAGTAGCATACGGCGTCTTCTGATCATCTCCTAACTGTACCAACTCAAAAGCCCTTTCCATCTCCTTGATCTATGTGTTAGCTATTACTGGATCAGTGGTATCATGAAATGCAGGTGGTTTCACATTCTGAAAAGCCTTGAAAGTGACAATTTGTCTAGGTGGCACTGGTGGTTCAGGTGGTTGGTGTGGTTCACGGTTATCTTGGTTTTCAATTCGTTGTTGAAGAGTTAGTTGTTGTTGAGCTATAGATTGGTTTGCTGTTGCAAAGTTTCCAGTAGTCGAAGAATATTTGGGTCTGTGGTGGATGTGGTTGTTGGGTTCTTCTTTTTGGGAGGCATGATCCTGAAATAAGAGTTATGTTAAAACAGATATGAACAATTCAAGGGTATCGCATGACATTCTTATTTACATATGAGGTCAAGTTTCAAATTAAGCAGATATGGTGATGCATATAAAAACGTAGAATAACAGTTGAGAGCAATTGGAACAATAGAACATAATTATTGAAATTTTAAAGGTCACAATACATAGGATTAGGACAAAGTCTGATTCTAGAAATAACAGGCTTATTTAAAGGAAACAACGGAAACAACTGGGGATTCCACAGAGTCTGATAGTACAACAACATGAAAGGTAAATGGAAAGAACTAAGGCTCCACTCCATCTGAACGGGGCTTGGTAGTCTTTTCCTCTCGAAGCGTCTTCACAATGCTCTGGAGCTCATCCGCCACCATCTGAATGACATACTGGCTGGTACGGTCCCGGTGCGCTGGCATCTCCTCAAGCTTAGTGTTGACGTACTGAACCAAGGTCTCAAGCTCCTTGGGCTTCCCTTCGTAGTTTTGGCTGTCCGGATACACGTTCTTCAGTCGGTCTATCAGTCGGTCAGACTTTCCCTGAAGCATGTCAAATTCGCGCCTCAACTCAGCATACACAGTGAAAGCAATAGTGCCATCCGACCCAGAGGATGACGAGGAATGCGCCCTTTGCTGACAACCAATAAGAGGAGTATTAATAATAAATTTACTTAACCTACTGTCTCGCATAATATCTATAAGCTACACAGATATCCTAGAACCTATTTGGGTTGTCCAGGGACTCTAAACCGTAGCTCTGATACCAAAACCTGTCACACCCCAACTTAAACAAAAGATTAAATATAGCTATTACAACATTTTAAAAGAAATAACATAACCAAATCCAAGATCTTACAGTTTAGGGTTTGGAACAGCCCAACAGTACCAACTATTACATCCAATTTTAAATACCGAGTCCTCACACAAACTACTATCACTTATTCTACCTGAGCTCGAACATAAGCATCAGCATCACAGGTCTTACGGACAGTCTGCTTGAATCTAACCATAGCTACTAGCTGTAATATCAGGGTAAAGCAAGGAGTGAGCCAAATGCTCAACAAGTGCTACACAATATGATACAAAACATAAATCGAGATATACATTAAAGAATGACAATGGAAAGACATAACCACTGATAATGAGGGATAAAACTTTGGGTGATGGCATCATTTTGTTTGTATCAAAACAATTTCAAAATCATATCGTTTAATCAAAATCATTTTATGACGCTACGGATTACAGCCGGTGATCAGCCGCGAAGTAATCCCGAACCTCGCCAGGTTCTAAAACATTAATGGGAATCCCTAGGCAACTTTTAAGCCTAATATAAGTGTGGAAAGGACTCGCGTCTTAGTCCAGATCCACTATTCAAAGAAAACATTTATCCCTTTGGGACTATAAACCCACATTTTATTTATTTCAAAAACTGATGTCGAATTATAACAAAATCTCTTTTTACAGTAAACATCTTTATCAAGGGATTATAGATCAACTCGAAACACGGGGAAATGGTACTAACTCTCAGAGCCATGAATTACAAAACTATACTCTATTAGGGTAACTGAATGGTTTTCATATATCAAAGTTTGGACAAGGGAATTTAGTGAGGCTATTGGATATTATGAAGGGAAATGCTAAATTGGGCTTAAAGCAATGGTTTCTCATCAAGGTTCAATTGCTGGATCATCAAAGAGGTAAGCTTCATGAATACTAAGGGTGTTAAGGTATGAAGAAATGATTTTTAGCTCAGGATATATCAGAATTGTCAAGCTTTAGGATAAGAAAGAGGGGTATCAATCAATGAGGAATCACTTTGATAAGTATTTGACTTTCAGGGTTCAAGGTAAGGTTCTATAGGGGTTCAAGTATCAGGATGAGATATCAATACTTAGGAATCATCAGCATGTTAATCAAGAGAATCAACCAAGAGTTATAACTGCCCTTTTCTTTTATCATGGCATTCAAATTACTTTAATATACTATCATGATAAGACTACTTTGCAATACGTACTCGAGGGTTCATGGCATCTCTATATAATTCAAAGATAAATATAAGATACGCTTGATTTAATATATCAAATGACACAGTATAGTTACAACAATGTATGAACTATTAGCAGTAAATACGAAGGACAAGTTGAATCACTTGCCTTGGGAAAGGCTGGTCTGGTCTGACTGGTAGGAGCAACTGGAGCTTCACTCGACCTTTATGGCAAGTTTTCCCTCGTCTCGAGATCCTACATAAATAATAATAATCTTCATTATAATATACTCTCACCAACTAAACCTATTTACAACCCGAAATTAAACACGGATGGCACTTAGGCCTACATGCACTTAATTTTATATTCACCTTTAAATTACAATTGTACACACATAGCCACATAATCACATATCATATATTAATACCAAATAACACCATATACACCATAATGCAACACTAGGCTTGGATGATCTCGACTCACAACTTAAGTCACTTGGTCGCTAAACTAGACAAAGTCTTCAATTTTGGCTTCCTAACTCGATGTGCCTTTACTACACTATCCAAAACCTATTGACCCTCACTTGTGCCTTTTGCTCTACTGACCTTATACTATCTTACAACTATGATGTTCAACCTAAATCTCACTCCTAAGTGTTCTAAAACTATGTGATAAGTGAAAGTGCTCACTGGTGCAAATTTCAGAATGACAACTATGGTTTCTTGAGTGTATTAGACACTCTTAAACTACTAGTTTTCCTTCAAAACTTTTACACAAGACTCTCCTGACCTAAGGACATCTCACAAACTTGATGTGGCTCAAGGGCCTGGCTTGGGCCTTCTTGGGCTTAAGCTAAAAGTCCAAGGTTCCCCTGTTTTTCTGGGCAGAAAACGCCCTGACTTGAATTAACTTGTGATACATGGTTCTAACTCATATCCTATGAACTATGGGTGGAAAAACTTCTCTGACACTCCCTCTAACTAAGGCCCAACAGTGCCTAATGGGGGCCTACACATGACATGGTCAAATCTCCCTATTTCTAAGTTGCAACAAAACTGTCCCCTGCTGGACATATTTTGTTATTCTACTTGTGCACCTAACCAAATGACATGCAAACCTGCATCCAACACCTAAAACCTTTTATATACTCCCAATACTAACTTCTGGTGGCTTGGGCCTCAAAGTGCACATCAATGACATGGTCAAAACTCACTCTAAACCTCAGGGTACTAAACTGATTTTCTGCAGAAACTATACCTCTCCTTTCTCCAAGGTTTTGACTTGACAAACTCAACTACCAACAACCCAATACCCAAACCATTACTTAAACATGGTGATCTACTGAACTAACTCCCTTATTCTCAAAATAACTTTGGTGGAGATCATCCTTTACCTATGGTACAATTATGGCAAAACAAAAGAAACTACACTTCACAACTCATAAATCATCAAGTTTTTGAAACAACAAGATATGCATTTTTATAAAAGATAACCACGAATTATTACCATGCATTAAG
This sequence comes from Apium graveolens, assembly GCF_009905375.1. NCBI lineage: Eukaryota > Viridiplantae > Streptophyta > Magnoliopsida > Apiales > Apiaceae > Apium > Apium graveolens. The sequence continues at coordinate 91,928,957 of NC_133651.1, forward strand.
GAGCATTAATCAATATTAACACGTTAATCCTACTGAAATTAAAGCTTACTAACAAAATATTTCCGAATGATCAAAATCTTATAACATTCTAAGAGAAATTCACATGCATTCATATCCTCGAGTGTTGCAAGCCAAACAACATGTTTTCTAAATATGTTTTACCAAGAAATTTACATGCAAGCCTAGCATGAGCTATATCTAGATGATCACTTATCATGCAAGGAGTTTCATCAAATTTTCACCATAGAATTCAAGCCATTATTATCACATAAACATGCAAAAATTGAACAAAGCAACAAGAATAGTCTTAAGGACCATTCATTCGGCTCCCCTAGGGTCATGGTCGAATGAAATGGAAGGGAATAGCCATTTAATCATCAAGAGTTCTTCTCAAGACTTGGCACTTCTCCATTCCTTGTAGTCCTCTCAAAAACAACCCTAAACTCACAAGAATCAAGGTTGTACTTTGAGTTTCAACTAAAACCTTTACATGCAACCTTAAAACTTAAACTTTCTACTCAAAGCTCATTGAAATATGAGTGATCATGGTATGGAAAGTAACATTTACTTGTATAGAGGGTGGAAGCTTGGTTGAGGAATGAAGAAAAATGGGGAGGGGGTGGTTTCGGCTAAAAGCCGAGAGTGAAGGAGGGATTAGCCGAGAGTGAGAGAGAGGAGGGAGAGAAGAATGAGTGTGGTGGTGAGTGATGTGTGAAATGATCATGTCTTTTCTTGTTTTATGGTTTTTGTGTTGACAAATGTGAGTGGAAATAGGAATTGACATGATTACCCTTCCACTTGTACTTGGTTCAATTTGCATGCAAGGGTAAAGAAGTTATTTGGCTAGAAAATAAGAGTTAGTGGGGTGGTTATTGACTCTTTAGCCCTTTTGGATTGAATAGAAAGGATTTGCATGCAAGGATAACTATGTAATTTGCTAATTATGACAATTAATACTTATAAAGATTTAATTTTATAAAATAAAACACAAGTTCAAAAATTATAAAATTTATACCATAAAATAGCTTGGATTTTTGGAAATTTTATAAAACTACTTTTGAAATTTGTGAGCAAAATAACTTTTAAAAAGAAATTTATTCAAGGTTTAAAATATTCCTTATAAATCAAAAAAAATGAAAGAAATAAATAAACTTTTGATTTGAAGAATCATATACCACATATCGAAAATTTAAGACGCAGAAATTCTCATTCACACAAGCATACAATAGTTGAATATATTGGCATTCGGTTTTATAATTACACCAAATTTACAATTAATTTTACACAGAAATGTCGGGTGTAACATTTCATCAAAGTCAATCCATTGCCTTTGTTTGAATCCTTTTGCCACAAGTCTGGCCTTATAGGTCTCCACCTGGTCATCTGCTCCAATCTTTCTTTTGTATACCCACTTGCACCCAATAGGCTTAACACCTTCAGGAGCCTCAACCAGAGTCCATACTTTGTTGGTATACATAGATTCCATTTCGGATTTCATGGCACTATACCATTTCTCTGAGTCAACACTACTCATAGCCTCATTATAGGTCACAGGGTCGTCATCATCAATGATAGACAACTCATTGTCATTCTCAATGACAAGGCCATAATACCTCTCAAGTTGGCGAGACACTCTCCCTCTCCTACAAATAGGCTGTTCCACAGAAGGTTGTTCAGTCTGAACAGGTGTTTTCACTTGATCCGTAGTAGTTTGTGTTTCTTGAACTTCATCAAGTTCAATTTTGCTCCCACTCTCTCTTTCCTTCAAGGATAAACTCCTTTTCCAAGAAGGTAGCATGTCTGGAGACAAACACCCGATGATCGGTGTAAAAGTAATACCCCAAAGTCTCTTTAGGATATCCCACAAAATTATATTTTACGGATCGAGATTCCAGCTTATCTGGGTCAACTTTCTTGACATAAGCTGGACATCCCCAAATCTTAACGTGTTTAAGACTCGGTTTCCTTTCTTTCCATATCTCATATGGTGTTTGAGGAACAGATTTGGAAGGCACCTTATTCAGTAAATATGTCGAGGTTTCCAATACATAACCTCATAGGAATACTGGAAGATTCGCATAGCTCATCATGGACCGAACCATGTCTAACAAAGTTCGATTTCTCCTTTCAGATACCCCATTTAACTGTGGAGTATATGGAGGAGTCCACTGAGAGACTATACCATTTTCTTTGAGATAATCTAGAAACTCTCCATTCAAGTATTCACCACCTCGATCTGATCGAAGAGTTATAATACTGTGTTTAGTTTGTTTCTCCACTTCATGTTTCTATTCTTTAAACTTTTCAAAGGCTTCAAACTTGTGTTTCATTAAATACACATATCCGAATCTAGATCTATCATCTATGAAAGTAATGAAGTACGAAAATCCACCCATGGCTTGCGTAGACATTAGTCCACATACATCTGTGTGTACCAATCCTAGCAAATCTGCAGCCCTCTCTCCATGTCCACTAAATGGAGATTTGGTCATTTTACCCAAATAGACAAGACTCGCATGTAGGATATGATTCAAAATCAAAGGGGTTAAGTAACCCTTCCTTATGCAATGTCCGAAGTCTATTTTCACTAATATGACCTAGCCTACAGTGCCGTAAATAGGTCAGATTTTCATCATCTCGTTTTCTTTTATAAGTTTGTTCAATCTGAAGTAAATCAGGCTCTACGTCACATACATACAGACCATTATTTAAAATGCCACGTCCAAAAAGAACATTATCTCTAAGGATAGAACATTCATTATTCTTAATAATAAATGAAAAACCATCCACATCCAACATAGGAATAGAAGCAATATTCCTCACAATAGAGGGAACGTAATAACAATTATTCAAAATAATAGTCTTGCCCGTAGGCATATGTAAACTAAATGATCCTACAGATTTGGCCGCAACCCTTGCTCCATTGCCCATACGTAGAATCACCTCATCTTTTTCAAGAGTCCTACTTCCCTTTAGTCCTTGTAACGACTTACAAATATGAGAACCACAGGCGGTATCTAATACCCAAGTAGAAATTTGACCTAGTGATATATTAACTTCGATCATGAACATGCCTGAATCAGAAGCGGTAGTCTCACTACCTTTCTTCTTCAATTCTGCAAGGTAAACCTTGCAGTTCCTCTTCCAGTGCCCCAACTTGTTACAGTGAAAACAAATAGCTAAATTAGGACCAGTCAACTATTGAGCATCTAGTATGCTCCGGAGTGATAGTGCAGAAGACATGACGAATATAGTAAATCTGTAAATGATAAACACATAACAATACTTAGCAAATATTCAATTTCATTTCAAAACACTATATGAATCGGGTCTTTATTCATAAGTGTCTCCCACTAGTTTATCTAATTTTTCAACCCCCTAAGTAAAAACTAAGCATTCATAATGCTAGTGGGAATAGGGATCCTACATTCCATCACACAACCTCGGCTGTGGCACGAAACGTCATATGATGTTCAATAGGCATACAACTCTTGTCAATTACATCTTATGTTATTCCCTAATATAAGTTTAGCCTCTTGAATAATTGAGTCACGGCTGTGGCACGACAAACTGAATATTCTAAGTCAAGTATAACCCAACATTTCGTACAATTGAATCAGTCTCCAATGGCCCACGGCTGTAGCACATACCGACCTTTAAATTCTAATTCAATGTACACATCTCTATGTAATAGACAAGTATTTCTTATTTCTAAATCAAAGCCCTCGGCTGTAGCACGAAACGTCAATGATTTAAAAATAAGAACCACTTTCTACCATGTTGGAAGGCTATGACCGACACAAGCCCGTTGTGTCATTGGCCAATTACTACTTGATATTATTTAATTTTAAAGGGATTATATTACGTTACCATCATAATCATATTATAAAGAGATTCTTCCTTTTATATTAAATATTTCAAATCAATAATCGATAATCAGATGATTCCCAGATCGGGTGGAGCATTGTCAAGAGGCGTCACTTAATAACCCTTTCTTACAGATAGAAATCTGTTGTTGACAGAATCATCCTTTCTCTCAATATCGAAAATTCATATTCAATTACGTGTTTCACAAACACAAGAATCTCATGATTGTATTCATAATATTTATTGTTAAGGCAAGAAACGATTCCTATTCTAGATTTTCTAGATCACGCCTTATATTGATTTAAGTTCACCTAAATCTATTATCGCATAGTAAATATAGGCATATATCTCATATATAAAATTAAATAAACAGGTAAATGTAAAGTGCAATAAAGTAAATGTGTTTGGTTATGGCCCCATCCTATGTGATCTTTATCAAGCTCATGATAAAGATTAAGGTCAATCTAATATGGTGATGGAAATAAATACAACTACGTATTATACAAGTCTTCTTCTTTGTTTAGACTTCTTATATGCCTCGTCTTCTTCTTTGAATCACCTCCATTGGATAGCCTTCTTGAGTCTTCAATTACATTACATGATTGAAAGTAAAACTAATCTAATGAACTTACAAGAATAACTCGAGTTACATTCAAGATTCATAATTACAAAGATTGACGACATGCAAGTCGTATTTAAAACCAAAACCATTACACTAAGGTCGAAATGCCATAACCATCCACCATGCTCATACAACAAATAAAAACATGTTAAAACACATAATCTGATCTTAACATATCATATTATCCATGATCTAATCATAAAAAGAAAATATGACAAAAATCAGAAAAATCAGAATCAAATCAGAAAAACAAGAATCACTGTTTACGGGCAGTAAACGACGGTAAACGCCTTACAGGCGAGTCGCTGATAGCTTTAGCTATCAGTTTTGTCCAAACGCTCGTTTACCTATGGAATAGGGTATTATTTTGCATAAATCGGACACCAGACCCATATTTTAGCAAATCTGCAGCAGCCAATTCAGAATCCGTATCTAATATGATTCTCATAATTAGAACAAACATAAATCATGTATATATCAGTATATATACAGATTACATAATCATCTTATGATTATACAACTCATATGAATATCATATATTCAAAACCATACATATATAAGCATATTATATCAACATCAAATCATTGTGAATCACGTACATGCTCATATATCGAAAACAGTTAAACACATAAATGAATTAAAAACTTTTTGCAAGTAGCTCTGATGCCATTGAAGGGTTTTTAGAACATAAACGCAGCGAAAATGTAAATTTAATCTTAAAAAACTGAAACCCTCCGCAGGATCCATGCGAAAAAATAATATTTAATTCGTAGTTCGGTATGTTTACCTTAAGAAGTTTTACGTTAATGGAAAGATGGAGGTCTTTAATAGCGATCCAAGAATGATGAACGGAGATCTTTAGCAGCTGCTCCTCAAGTGTGAAGCACTCCACTGGTATCCACCAAGAAAACGATGTAATGAATGAGGAGGAGATGGAGAGAATTAGGGTTTTGTAAATCTTTTTGGTTGAGGCAAAAATAGGGTCTATAATAGTATATTTATAGGCAAAATTTTCAGCTGAAAATTTTCCCATAAAATATTATTATTATTAACCCTTTATTATTCTCACTAATAATTAAAACCCATTTTAATTATTAATCCTTTTTCTAAACTCTTTAGAAATAATTCTCTCACTTGATTTAATTTCCAAAAATTAAATTCTTAATTAATAATATTAAGAATCTTTTCTTAATTAATTTATAATCAATTAAATCTTATTTAATCAATTATTAAATTTGCCAATTAATTATTTGTTTCATAAATAAATAATTATCAGCCATTATTAATTAATTCCTCCACCATTAAATCATTCTCTTTTATGGTGTGACCCTGTAGGTTCAATATTAAGCCGGTAATAGAAATAAATAATAATAAAACTATTTTATCATTATTTATATAAATTCTTTAATTCATTAAATATGATTAATTAATTAATCATATTTATTCTACATCGTGAGGGATACTTCTCAGTATATCGCGACTATCCGGATAATATGAATTCACTGTTTAGAATACCAAGAACATATTCAGTGAGTAGTTACCGTACAATCAATTCCTTCTACCCTGCAATGTCACAATTAAATACAAGGCATGGAACTTGTGTCAAGACTATCTTATTTAATCACTTGCTTTCCCATTCACTATGCTTAGTTCTATTTAATGTAAATTAGAAACTCCTTTCTAATTTCATTCACTCTGGCCAGAGATTCCTGAACTAATATAAGTGGATCAGCATTGAACATTCTCTTCCTACACTGGAAGGGTTAGATCCTTTACTGATCATACACTATCTTCGTGTACAAATTCCTATACCCAGTAGAGCTCTTATAATTGTCCCTTGAGACTAAGAACTAAACCAAAGCATAGTTCAGTGTACACAAGATGACTATGATGACCTCAAGTCCAAGGATACTTGTACAACTATCACTATGTGAACAACTGCTGACACGTGAGTGAACTCCATAAGTTGTTCAGCTGTGTGAGTCATGTTAAGTGAAATTATTCTATAATAAGCACCTACATACTAGCTATAGTGTCACCACACAAATGTCTATGAGAACAGACATCCTTGATAATGAAGCAAGCATAGTATGTACCGATCTTTTCGGATTATTAATTACCAGTTAGTAATCCTACGACCAGGAACTATTTAAGTTTAGAGTTATCATCTTTTAGGTCTCATTATTATGATCTCATCACAATCCATAAAAAGCTTTACTCTAAACTGTGGTATATCTTATTTAAACATTTAAATAGATAGAGCCCGCAATAAAAATAAAACAAGCCTTTTATTAATATCAATGAAATCAAAACAGATTACATAAAAGTTATTCCTAAATCCTCATAAATGATTGGATTTAGGACATATCTCTTTCAATGTGAAGTAACAAGGGTATCAGTTAACTATAAGAAATTAAGGAACATGACGTATGAGGAGTACTTGGATAAGCGAATTGTATTTATTGATAACATCCTCAACTATTCAAAGAGTAAGAAAGTCTGTGTGGAATGCCCAATGATTTTTCCCCAAAGATTAGAATGAAAGCAACTATACGTTGAGTCTTCAAGTATGAAATTTTGACCGAGGTTAACAAAAGATTCTGATTAATCCACTAACAACTACCTAAACAAAGCTGTATGATAACAGATGCCTTGTGCAAAAAGAAAGGATTAGACGTAAACGACCTGGAAAGAGTGGAATCTGAAGTTCAAATACTTAAAGGTGATAATACGTGAATATATGAGATTACTTTTCAGCCTTAATGGAAGGAGAAGAGTAATAGATTTTTAAATGTTTGGAAACCAAGTTGAAAATGAGCACCGCCTATCATCCTTAAATGGAGAGTCAAAGTACGGAAGTGATTCAGGAAATGTAATGTAATAACCACCAAAATTTTCAACTTTTTGTAACCCTTGTGAATAGTGTTTTAGCTGAATGAGAACTTTTCATGCCACACTATGTAGGGGTTCTGTTATGGGCAACTAGGTAATTTACTAAAACAAACACAAAATCAAACCAACCAAGCCAAGAAAATCATTTTTCATCAAAATCAAAAAAAGAAATCAAGGCATTGTTCTTCATGCTCTCGGCTTTTTGACATTTTAAAGGCAAGGAAATTCAAAACTCAAGATCCAAGCCTCCTAAATTGGTAAGATAATTCCCTAATCATCTTTATGCTTAGTTAGGGCTATATCATGAGTTTAAGCCATCAATTCCTTCTCAATCTTCTTCATTTAATCAATGAAGAAGACAATGAATAGTGTTTTCAAGTTTTTAACTTGAATTTTTTCTTGATTTCCTTGAAGATCCAAGCATTCCTAAGACTTCTCAAAGCTTCTTAAGGCTTCCTAGCTCCTCCCACCACTTCAAGAAAGGTATATCATCTCCAAACCCTAGATTCCTATGTATTATAAGATGATTTTGATTAGTAGGGTGATATTGTAGCTTAATGTTTGTGATTTAGAGTTTGGGATTGAAATGGTATTGAAATGGAATGGTAAATGTTATTGTTTTGGTTAAAAGATTATAGTATAGTTAAATTCAAGCTTAGGCATAAGTATGAATATTAAAATTGAATTGGTTGGGGCTGATATGATGTGATAAGGATGGATGTTGGTTGTATGTTTGATTTGAGGTTGAATTGGGTTGGTTTTGAATGGTTTTAAATTGGGAAATCGCGTAAACATAGCCGTCGTAACGTCCGATTTTCTTTAGACTGTTTTTGTGCATAACATTAGGACCCGAGAACCCCCTGCTAGATTTTTACCATTGCCATTTTTAGATATCTCATGTTACGAGCTTCGTTTTGATATGTAGTTCGTTCGATTCCGATGCACGGTTTAGGAGAAACGACTGTTTCAAGTAACGGCATTTCGCGAACGAAACTTTTCCCCTCGCCTTACTTTGAAACATAGGTTAAAGACCAAAAAGGGTTAATTAATGTATGAAACATTTATGGTAAGTGTGTTAGGCAGTTGGTAAGACACTCGCGAAGGAATCGCCTTAAAACTCGTAAACGTTAAATTATTAAAAATGGTGGTACCGAGGGTACTCGAGTGACTTAAGAGAATCAGTAAGCGCAAAACAAGCGTTAGAGTCTAAGTTAGTTAAAGTATAGATTTACAAGTGACTTTGGTTTAATTCCAACTTACTTGTTGTTTATAGGTTACCAAACTCGTCCCCAGCCTTTTATCACCCCAAGTCGCTCAGGCAAGTTTTCTACCCGTTATACTGTTGTTGTGATGTATACATATATATATGCATTATCTTGCGATAGATGCATGTTGGTTAATTAGCAAATGTTGCAATATATTGAAGCATGCTGCTATGGTATATATATATGCATGCCTGTTTCATATTCTTTCCATATATATCTGTTGATTTAGTTGATAATACCTATGCTAGAGGATAACGGTAATTTGCATATACCCTTAGTATAGGGACCCAAAGGTGAAAATATTTTCTAAAACCGGGAGTCGAGGATCCCGAGTAGATTTTGTATATGTGTATATATATATAATTATATATATATATGGTCATAGTTTTCAAAACTATTAATCGAATAAGGTTTATTCGATAACTTTATTTTATTTAATGAATATTATTTCGAATATTATTCGAGGGCTTATGACTCTTTTATATTATTATTGGATATTACTTGGATATTCATTTGAGGATGTATGACTCCTTTATTCTATGAATATTATTTATAATATTCATTCGAGGTATTATGACTCCGCTTATTACTACAATATATTCTTTATTTTATTAAAGAATAAGGTGTCAATAATCAAACTTATTTTCGATTATTCAAATAAAGATAGTACTTTCATATAAGTATATCTTTGGTTATTTAATATCCATTTCAAGTATAAGTTTTAATACTTCTACTTCAATTATTTTTATAAAGATTATTCTTTATGGGAATATTATTTAAATAATAATATTCAGACATTTTCTAAATATACTGGGGACTGATTTACTTCATTAAATCAGCTTTACTCCAAACACTCTTTAAAGTATTTTCGATTCTTCAAAATGATTTTTAAAAGTTAGAGCGGATCCCAAAACTCATTTTTATATTTAAGATCTTCCTTTTTAAGGGGATTTAAATACTCGCTCAAAACCTGAGGGATCCGGCTCTGTGGTGTACTTTATATTCGCAACAACGTTGCAGTTTTGGTAAATGAATTGATTACTTACCCAACGTTCGGGAAGTAAGTCCATCTATTGAGTCGGCATAAGCAACATGGGCTCAGTGGGCGTCCATGATAGTGTAAGTGGCTCAGTGGGAGTCCATCAAATGCATAAGTGGCTGAGTGGCAGTCCAACATAAGGTCCTATTGAGACCAGGGTGATAACCAGTGGGGAATTCGTCCATCTACTAGTAGAAAAGGTTACTTATTGGTATCTTTTCCTGATCAGCGAGATACCTGGTTTATGCCAAAATTCTTTTCCTTTCCCAAAATTTATTGGATGTTTCAAACTCTGTTCATACTTTACATGACAGAGGTTTTCAGGAAATGTATAAAGAAGATGTATATGTGGATATATCTATATATCAGAACTTAATGAAGTATATCATAACTTCATTTCCTTTAATAATATTTCAAAGATTTAATCTATTCAAATCTTGTCTGGTAGTCTCATCTGTGTGATGAACTGTTGAAAGCTCATTATACTTTGAACAGTGGTAGTTCAAGTAGCTTTATAAATGATATAAGTGTAGTGAAGTATCTGGTAACTTCATCCCTTGTTTTTACTTATATCTAGTAAGTAATTATCTTACGCATGATAAAAGATTCTAGTAAGTATCCATTTAGATACTTATATTATTGTTATCACTATATATTATCTTGCGAGCTGTAAGGCTCACTCTTGCTTTATTTCTTCATCACACAACAACAGTTAGGAAATGTAACACCCCCAGATCCGGGGTCGGGGATCCGGGTCGTCACGGTCTTTCTTTCCACAATATCACTTCACTTAATTAATAATGAATAACCCTATGCTGTGACCCCACACTAACACACACCACAACCCGTTATAGTCTCAGAGATGAAATTTAAATAAGTACAAGTCTTTGAATCCACAATTTAAAAGTTATTACAACCCAAAATGATTACTTGATAAATTTACAGTTAATTGCCATTATCTGTCACAAGTTATAATTATACATAATTGATTCTCAAAAGTAGATGGTCTGATCTACAATAGATCTACCTCTGCAGCTATAGCAGCTACAACATCAACGGGAAGACGCGGGACGCTTCCCACGCGCTTGCGCTGGGTCTGCTGGAGTCTGGCCATCTTTCCTAACTGTTGTTGTGTGATGAAGAAATAAAGCAAGGGTGAGCAGCAAGCCCACCAAAATAATATGTATAATGATTTACAATATATGAGCCTACTCATAATACTCATGAAAGTCTTGGTCAAAAGAAATGAACCAAGTTTGATATCTTAATGCGATGAAGTCGCAAAATATTCAGTATATATACATATATACTTTTCAAAATATTGGAAGTCCTCTTCCATGCATAATATACACAAAGTCTCAGTGTATAACTGTATAAAAAAAATATCGTTGCAAGGTGATCTCATATATCTAACCTTGTCTCAACGTTTTTCTGAAAATCTTTTTCATTCATAAGACAATTATTAATTAGATATAAGTTTAAAAGATGAGGTTACCAAACACCCCAATATACTTATATCTTTCCCAATACTACTTGAACTACCACCGTTCAAGTTATAATCAGTTTCAAAGGTTCATCACATAGATGAGACTACAAGACAAGATTTGAATAGATTCAATCTTTGAATATCATTATAAATAATGAAGTTATGAGATACTTCATTAAGTCCCGATATATAAATATATTCATATATATCTCCCATACATTTCCTGAAAACCTCTGTCATGTAAAGTATGAACAGAGTTGCAATATCCAATGAATTTGGAAGGAAAAGAATTTTGGCATAAACCAGATATCTTGCTGATCAGGCAAAGATACCAATAAGTAACCTTTTCTACTAGTAGATGGATGAATCCCCCACCGGTCATCACCCTGGCCTCATAAGGACCTTGTGCTGGACCGCCACCCGGCCTCTTACGCGTTGATGGACTGCCACCCAGCCACTTACACATTGATAGACCGTACCCCGGCCTGTCGCTTATGCCGACTCAATTAGATGGGCTTACTTCCCGAATATTGGGCAAGTAATCAATTCATTTACCAAAACTGCAACCTCGTTGCGAATATAAAACACACCACAGAGCCGGATTCCCCAGGTTTTGAGCGAGTATTTAAATCCCCTTAAAAAGGAAGATCTTAAATATAAAAATGAGTTTTGGGATCCGCTCTAACTTTTAAAAATCATTTTGAAGACTCGAAAACACTTTAAAGAGTGTTTGGAGTAAAGCTGATTTAATGAAGTAAATCAGTCCCCATATATTAGAAAATAACTTAATATTATTATTTAAATAGTATTCCCATAAAGAATAATCTTTATAAAAATAATTGAAGTAGAAGTAGTAAAACTTATACTTGAAATAAACATTAAATAACCAAAGATATACTTATATGAAAGTATCATCTTTATTTGAATAATCGAAAATAAGTTTGATTATTGAACCCTTATTCTTTAATAAAATAAAGAATATATTTCAGTAATAAGCGGAGTCATAATACCTCGAATGAATATTATAAATAATATTCATTAAATAAAATAAAGGAGTCATACACCCTCAAATGAATATTCAAATAATATTCAATAATTAAAATAAAAGGAGTCATACGCCTTCGAATAATATTCGAAATAATATTCAATAATAAAATAAAGTTAAAGTTATCGAATAAATCTTATTCGATTTATAGTTTTGAAAACTATGACCATATATATATATAAGTATATATATATATTTATATCCATATATACAAAATCTACTCGGGATCCTCGACTCCCGGTTTTAGAAAATATTTTCACCTTTGGGTCCCTGTACTAAGGGTATATGCAAATTACCGCTATCCTCTAGCATAGGTATTATCAACTGAATCAACAGATATATATGGAAAGAATACGAAACAGGCATGCATATATATATACCATAGTAGCATGCTTCAATATATTGCAACATTTGCTAATTAACCAACATGCATCTATCACAAGATAATGCAAATACATATATTCATCACAACAACAGTTATAACGGGTAGAAAACTTGCCTGAGCGACTTGGGGTGATAAAAGGCTCGGGACGAGTCTGGTAACCTATAAACAAAAAGTAAGTTAGAATTAAACCAAAATCACTTGTAAATCTATACTTTAACTAACTTAGACTCTAACGCTTGTTTTGCGCTCACTGATTCGCTTAAGTCACTCGGGTACCCTCGGCTCCACCATTTTTAATAATTTAACCTTTACGAGTTTTAAAGCGATTCCTTCGCGAGTGTCTTACCAACTGCCTAAAACACTTACCATAAATGTTTCATACATTAATTAACCCTTTTTGGTCTTTAACCTATGTTTCAAAGTAAGGCGAGGGGAAAAGTTTCATTCGCGAAACGCCGTTACTTGAAACGGTCGTTTCTCCTAAACCGTGCATCGGAATCGAACGAACTACATATCAAAACAAATCTCGTAACATGAGCTATCTAAATATGGCAGTGGTCATAATCTAGCAGGGGGTTCTCGGGTCCTAATGTTATGCACAAAAACAGTCTAAAGAAAATCGGACGTTACGACCGCTATGTTTACGCGATTTCCCAATTTAAAACCATTCAAAACCATTCAAAACCAACCCAATTCAACCTCAAATCCAACATACAACCAACATCCATCCTTATCACATCATAACAACCCCAACCAATTCAATTTAATCATTCATACTTATGCCTAAGCTTAACTTTAATCATACTTAAGTTCTTTTCATCAAAACCTCAACATTTACCATTCCATTTCACTACCAATTCAAATCCCAAACTCTAATCACAACAACAAGCTACAATATCATCCTACTAATCAAAATCATCTTATAATACATAGGAATATAGGGTTTGGAGATGGTATACCTTCCTTGAAGAGTGGAGAATCAAGAGAATGGCTTGGAATCACCCTTAAAGTCCTTATCCAAGCTTAATCTAAACAAAACTTCAAGAACACAAATTTTAGTTCTTGAAAACCCTATTCACCATCTTCTTTCATGATTTATAGAAAAAGATTGGCTTGGAATTAGAAGCTTAAACTTATAGGAAGTATGTAACTATCCATGGGGAAGCTTAGATAATTACCTTGCTAAATAGTAAGTGGAGGAGCTTGGACTTTCATTTTTTAAGAAAAGCACCCGAGAGCATGAAGAAGAAGAAGAGAGATTTTTGTGTTTTGTTTGGTGAAATGAAATGTTTTGTCTTGGTTGGTTGATTTTTGTGTTTGATTTAGTAAATTACCTAGTTGCCCTTGATTTTGTGTGGTTAAAAAGTCACCACATCTCCTTCCTTTTTTGTCATGCCTATGTCACCTTGCACATGTCATAATGCTCCCACTTGTCCACACCTTGTGGTTTGATGATGTCACAGTCCCTGGCTTCTTGTACAAGCTTGTCTCTTGGTCACTTATTTGTTTTACGGTTCGCTTATCTTTCATTCTCGTTTATCGTTTGGGGGATCATACCCGAGATCTTATTACTTAGGTTCCCTTAACCTTTCTCAATATATTGTATTCCTTCTATGATCCTCTCTTATAATCCTTTAATTTAAATCCTTTTTATCCTGTTACCTTATACTCAATTCTCTCCGTATCTTGTGGATTTCCGGGAAAAATCAAAGTGTTCGGAATTGGATTCTGACGATCTTTACATACACTTATATACCACATAGAGTACTAATAATATCCCATAAGATTAATAACAGAACCCCTACATAGTGTGGCATGAAAAGTTTTCTCGTTCAGCAAAAACACTATTCATAAGGGTTTCAAAATTTCTCCAAAATTGGGGTTATTACAGTCTCCCCTCCTTAAAAGGATTCCGTCCCGGAATCAGATAGAAAACAAATGGGGATACTTGCTTAGCATTACCCTTTCTAACTCTCGAGTCAATTTTCCCACATTGTGGTTCTACCACCAAACTCTGCCTAGTTTGATAATCCTTCTCCCAAGCACTTGTTCCTTTTTACTCTATAACCCTTCCTGGTTGCTCCATATAGGTTACGTCGGGTTACATATCTATGCGCTCATATGCCTCTATTTATCTGGCATCTGAATTACACTTCCTTAACATTGATACGTGAAACATGTTACGACCTGCTACATGTTCGGGGTTAGGGCTAGCTCATATGCTAACTTCCCAAACGTCTTAATATATCCAAGGGTCCAACAAATTGTAGACTTAGCTTTCCTTTCTTTCCGAACCTCATCAATCCTTTCCAAGGGATACCTATAACATTACTAGGTCCCCTATTTCATACTCTTTATCCTTTCGTATCAAATCAACATACTTATCATGTCCATCTTGGGCTACTACCAGCCGTCCTCTGATTAGATCTATCATATCCTTGGTCCTTTGGACTACTGCGGGTCCGAGCATCTTGCGCTCTACAACTTCATCCTAACATAAGGGAGATCGACATTGTCTTCCCTCAAGGATCTCATAAGGCGATACCTCAATACTGACATATGATCTATTGTCGTAAGATAACTCAATCCGAATTAAGTGATCATTCCAAATTCTTTCAAGTCTATTGCACAGACTCTCATTATAGCTTTTATCATTAGAACTTTTGCTTCTCAATACCCATTCTTTTCCAGTTCGTAATCGCTACTACCTTCCGTTCCTAATATTATACTGGTTATACTTTTGCTCGTTAGCATTCTATAACCTTTTAATAACCACGTCAACCTTAGTATCACGAATGTGTTCCCATTCCGCATACTACCACCACTTTATTACTCCTTTTTCAGTTGTTTCTATTTTCCAAAATTTGATCAATCAAATAGAAGTAAAGGAATTTGTTGAGAGATCACTATGATCATGAACACTTGTTATATCGCTTAGTTAGTACAGAAGGTGGCCAGCTTTTAGTACTTGACAAGCAATTAAACAATAGATGGTATCCTACTAGGCTTCTATCACACAGATAGATAGTCATTCGGCAATACCTCCCCTTTCTGGAAGGGTTGTTCTTCTCAGCTTACATGAAATGAAAAGAAGAGAAAAGAACGAATTGAAGAGAATTGTATATATGAAAAATATACTGCCATAAAATATCTGGCTTGGAACTTACCTCTGAACTATAGAGGTTTGTCATAGGAGAACAAAACATAAACATATTTATATCAGCATCAAGTATTATAGCATCGTATTTCCCATGCCTAAATATTTTCGCCATTCCGTCCATCATTCTATGGACCCATGCTCTTCCTCGAGCTTATACATAATCACCTTTGAAACTCCTTCGACATCGAAAATCGAATCTGGGACCTCCTTCTATATATCACCGTTACTCGGATTCTATGCTTGCACTGCAACCTTCCTCGTATAGTAATACGACTCTCTATTGATAAGAAAGAATAAATATTCAATAGGTAGATACTCTACTTAATTAGTCTATCAATGATAACTTATACACTACCATGACCCGATTAGTGGTACTCAATCTCAACACCCATTCCAATACAACTCTCACGGTTGTAATCAGCTCAATACTCGCAGAATCATTGCTGCCTTACTATGGTCCACCACTGACCTACTATCGTCATTCATTTTTCTATAAAATCTTAATATCTAACCATACGGAGTCCATACATGTCATATCAAATCCTTCTAAGGAGGTAACATAATCACCATTCATGATTCATGGAGTACACTCCTGATTCTGACATACATACATGACATGAAGCAGATAAAATTGCAGAAGAGTTTCGCTCAAAGGAACGATAGTAGGTTAATACCATTCTTAATCATATGCCTTAAATAGAAGACTTAACTCAAAGGTTCGTTTAGTCCTTCTTGAAACATGGTCCTGGCTTATCTCAAGATAGTATTTTCTGAGATAGATAGCCCGCTCATGGCGATTACACGAATTAAACCTTTACCAACTACTATTACGGTTGGGTATTGCACAGTCATCAGAAGGAATGTCAATCTTCCAAACCATAATACAATCTGCATAGCTTTAACCATCATCACCGTATTCCCTTGGCACAAGCGCCTATAATTATCCTCTTACCTTTAAAGTGGCGGCCACCTCTTTGGCCTTTCCTGATAGTAAAATTTCCTTATAATCAATGTCTTTTAACCACCTTCAACTAAATTTTCTACCTCATTTCCATCACAGCTAATGTGAAGAGGTTTTCATTAAAATCTAATGAGTAAAAAAAAATCACCATTTTTCCATAAGTTATTGCCTTAGTCTTTAGAGGCTAATCACTGTCAAGACTGACTCTCAATCATACTTAGAACATCTTTTATCTTAAGTCCTAATTGCCCTGAACAATTTCGACCATTACTGGTTCGATCCATACCTTCTCGTGGTTTAACACGTGCCTCACTTGGCATCAATATAATTACGTCATATTTCCTTTATCAACATTTCTATTCTTGAGAAATTTGAATATTACCTATCTCCTTGTAAAACCTCTAAGGTTATCCTTCAATCGTTCCTCCTGTATTCCCTAGATACAGGGCATATCACAATACCATATACTAATACTAGAATCATTGTCTATATGCTTTTGAAAAAATTTCTCCACTGATCCTTTAAAGGTTGTTGTTACCTTAATCCTTTCCAATTCATATTGTCAAAACTCACACTGTCCCTATTAAGGGTGAAATTCCAACCTTTATGCATTCCCCTAGGATTCATTTTAAGTTACCGATGTTCTATCCTTAATTCCACCTTTGAAAAGGTACATGCATCCATCCATGGATAAACCAAGTCATATATCCTTGATAGATTATCTTATTCATCATTCCCACCTCGATAGTCTATACCTAACTTCATAATAGCATCCTTATTCAAATTGAGGTCAATCCATATGGCCTCCAAAAGATAACAATGGTCATCCGCTTTTCTTTCCTGATTTGGTAATGATAACATGGATGTTCTGGAAGATATTGGTCATGTTCAACGTGAACCTCTTCTTAATAATTCCTTATTTACTTTTGTTGTTTATCTCAACAGTCATCTCAATGTTGGGATATCTTTCATACCTGGCGTCTCCCTTTCTGGGTATCAAGCCACCGGTCTTACATTTCCCATTCTTGAAGGTCACTTCCTTCATCCAATTTTCTTAATTTTTTACTTTCTTGTCTCCTCAGTCTATCCGCGTCTCATTATTTATCCTTCGAATTACCTCAAGGTTTCCTCGAATCCTCCCAACTTAAAGGGGATAAAATATACATAACTCTTATGCCTTCAACCATCAATTTTAACTCATGGTGAATCACCCTCATCCTGACGATTACATACTCTTCTATTTCTATTTCTACGAGTCTTTAGGGTTTCCTCATACCCAACTCCCTTATCATTCCTCAAACTCTATTGCCTTTATATTCCTTTCCACTTCAGTTTCTTTTTATTTTCCTTTCTCTTATCATTATTTCATGAACCAACACAACTTAAGCATTGATTTCAAACATCCCGTCATTCTGGATTCGTGTCCTCAGAACGAATCTTGATAACTTTTACAACTTAGATTCACAATTTTTCATACTCGTCTGCCTTTGCTCTAGCTCCAAAGCTTTTACACTATTCCATAACCTTGGGAATTACTTTCCCGAAAACAATTGGCTGAACTTTAATCAGTTTATTATAATCTTTTGCTCCGTGCCTTCCTTGGCCTTTCACCAGCGGGTGGTCTCTCTCTTGGGAGGGTAAGTGACAAAAACAATCTTTTGTGATTCGTCAATCATTTAGAATCTCAAATAATTCCTATATTTCCTTTAGCCAGGCTCTTGCCTCGGCTGGGTCAGCTTGTTCCATGGAACTCTGAGAGCTTAGCGACTTAAAGGTCCTGAAAGAATTTCTCACCGCACTGTCTCCTCAGGGTGGTGGTTGGGGATAATAGTCTGAGTTCTTTTTAGACAGGTCCATGAATTGCCGTATAGGAGTACCGTCTCGGGTCTCCTTTCCTTACTCGACTTTCTGTTTCCTTAGTATGAAATGTTTCATCCTACTCCCCATAATTGGGGTCATCTTTTAATTTAAAATCCTCATTTTCCACTCCATTATATCATGGGTTCCTTCTATCTTGATGGCGACCTCCCTGACTATCACGTTCAGGGTTTGCTCTAAATCTTATTCCTCAAACTATGGCTCTCATCTAAGTTCTCATCCTTACGCTCTTGAACTTTCGGAACCCAAATTCTATAGGAATACCTCATTATTCCCTTATCATCTTTCTCGATATTAATCTTTTATCTAATTGTTGGCTCCCTGCCTTCATTCATAACTTTTTCTGGCACAATATGATCTTTTCCAATAATTCGGGCTGTATTGCAATCTCAAACAGCTTTTTGGTACCGGCTCCGGTTACCTTCACTTCTATTTCCATTTTCTCAAAATCCCTTATAAACTCTCCAAAAGACATTATCATCTTGAGTCTCTCCTTTTTACTAAGGGCATCAGCCACCATATTGGCTTTCCCCGAATGATAAAGAATCTCCCAATCATTATTCTTGATTAGCTCTAACTGCCTCCTCTGGCATATGTTGAGCTCTTTCTACGTGAAAATGTACTAGAGCACTTATGGCTTAGGTAATTCTCGCACTTCTCTCCATACAAGTAGTGCCTCCAATCCTTAGGGTAAAACTATTGCCACGAGCCTAAGCTCATGAGCGGGGATATCGAATTTCATATTACCTTAATTGTCTTGACATGTACGGGATTACCTTACCGTGCTGCATAAGCACGCACCATAAGCCCTTGTGCGAAGCGTCACTACACTTCACAAAATCTCCTTTTCCATCCGGCAATGCCAGCATAGGGGCCGTCACCAACCTTTGCTTCAGTTCTTGAGAGCTGTTCTCGCATTTTTCTGTCCATTCGAACTTCTCAGTCTTACGAGTAAGCCGCGTTAAAGGGGCTACTATCTTTACAAACTTGAACGAACCTCCGGTAGTGACCGGCCAATCCTACCTCTGGTAGTCGACCAAACCATGGTCATCAATTCATCAGTGGTCCTTTATCCAATCCTGTCAGGATCCTCCATGGGATCCTCCTCAACAACTATCCCTTCTAGGACAACATCATCAACCGCTACATCCTCAATATCAACATCATCCGGTCCTGCATTAGGACACTCTATCGGATCCACAATCCGATCTCCAATTAGTAATAAAACATCATCGCGCTGTTGCCCCTCAACCTCAGGGTTCGGAGTCCCGCTACCATATACGATAACGAACTACGCTCCTATCACGATATTTATAAGGGCTCCCATAAGGGTTTTAACTGTCAGTACTACGTTAGGTAGCCCGACTATGAACTTGGCAAGAGTTCTTATTATCTTAGTGAACTTATTATCTTAACGTCCCATCATCTCTGAGGTTTATAACGCTTAGCTCTGATACCATTTCTGTAACACCCCCAGATCCGGGGTCGGGGATCCGGGTCGTCACGGTCTTTCTTTCCACAATATCACTTCACTTAATTAATAATGAATAACCCTATGCTGTGACCCCACACTAACACACACCACAACCCGTTATAGTCTCAGAGATGAAATTTAAATAAGTACAAGTCTTTGAATCCACAATTTAAAAGTTATTACAACCCAAAATGATTACTTGATAAATTTACAGTTAATTGCCATTATCTGCGACAAGTTATAATTATACATAATTGATTCTCAAAAGTAGATGGTCTGATCTACAATAGATCTACCTCTGCAGCTATAGCAGCTACAACATCAACGGGAAGACGCGGGACGCTTCCCACGCGCTTGCGCTGGGTCTGCAGGAGTCTGGCCATCTTTCCTAACTGTTGTTGTGTGATGAAGAAATAAAGCAAGGGTGAGCAGCAAGCCCACCAAAATAATATGTATAATGATTTACAATATATGAGCCTACTCATAATACTCATGAAAGTCTTGGTCAAAAGAAATGAACCAAGTTTGATATCTTAATGCGATGAAGTCGCAAAATATTCAGTATATATACATATATACTTTTCAAAATATTGGAAGTCCTCTTCCATGCATAATATACACAAAGTCTCAGTGTATAACTGTATAAAAAAAAATATCGTTGCAAGGTGATCTCATATATCTAACCTTGTCTCAACATTTTTCTGAAAATCTTTTTCATTCATAAGACAATTATTAATTAGATATAAGTTTAAAAGATGAGGTTACCAAACACCCCAATATACTTATATCTTTCCCAATACTACTTGAACTACCACCGTTCAAGTTATAATCAGTTTCAAAGGTTCATCACATAGATGAGACTACAAGACAAGATTTGAATAGATTCAATCTTTGAATATCATTATAAATAATGAAGTTACGAGATACTTCATTAAGTCCCGATATATAAATATATTCATATATATCTCCCATACAATTCCTGAAAACCTCTGTCATGTAAAGTATGAACATAGTTGCAATATCCAATGAATTTGGAAGGAAAGGAATTTTGGCATAAACCAGATATCTTGCTGATCAGGCAAAGATACCAATAAGTAACCTTTTCTACTAGTAGATGGATGAATCCCCCACCGATCATCACCCTGGCCTCATAAGGACCTTGTGCTGGACCGCCACCCGGCCTCTTACGCGTTGATGGACTGCCACCTAGCCACTTACACATTGATAGACCGTACCCCGACCTGTCGCTTATGCCGACTCAATTAGATGGGCTTACTTCCCGAATATTGGGCAAGTAATCAATTCATTTACCAAAACTGCAACCTCGTTGCGAATATAAAACACACCACAGAGCCGGATTCCCCAGGTTTTGAGCGAGTATTTAAATCCCCTTAAAAAGGAAGATCTTAAATATAAAAATGAGTTTTGGGATCCGCTCTAACTTTTAAAAATCATTTTGAAGACTCGAAAACACTTTAAAGAGTGTTTGGAGTAAAGCTGATTTAATGAAGTAAATCAGTCCCCATATATTAGAAAATATCTGAATATTATTATTTAAATAGTATTCCCATAAAGAATAATATTTATAAAAATAATTGAAGTAGAAGTATTAAAACTTATACTTGAAATAAACATTAAATAACCAAAGATATACTTATATGAAAGTATCATCTTTATTTGAATAATCGAAAATAAGTTTGATTATTGAACCCTTATTCTTTAATAAAATAAAGAATATATTTCAGTAATAAGCGGAGTCATAATACCTCGAATGAATATTATAAATAATATTCATTAAATAAAATAAAGGAGTCATACATCCTCAAATGAATATTCAAATAATATTCAATAATTAAAATAAAAGGAGTCATACGCCTTCGAATAATATTCGAAATAATATTCAATAATAAAATAATGTTAAAGTTATCGAATAAACCTTATTCGATTAATAGTTTTGAAAACTATGACCATATATATATATAAGTATATATATATATATATATTTATATCCATATATACAAAATCTACTCGGGATCCTCGACTCCCGGTTTTAGAAAATATTTTCACCTTTGGGTCTCTGTACTAAGGGTATATGCAAATTACCGCTATCCTCTAGCATAGGTATTATCAACTGAATCAACAGATATATATGGAAAGAATACGAAACAGGCATGCATATATATATACCATAGTAGCATGCTTCAATATATTGCAACATTTGCTAATTAACCAACATGCATCTATCACAAGATAATGCAAATACATATATTCATCACAACAACAGTTATAACGGGTAGAAAACTTGCCTGAGCGACTTGGGGTGATAAAAGGCTCGGGACGAGTCTGGTAACCTATAAACAACAAGTAAGTTGGAATTAAACCAAAATCACTTGTAAATCTATACTTTAACTAACTTAGACTCTAACGCTTGTTTTGCGCTCACTGATTCGCTTAAGTCACTCGGGTACCCTCGGCTCCACCATTTTTAATAATTTAACCTTTACGAGTTTTAAAGCGATTCCTTCGCGAGTGTCTTACCAACTGCCTAAAACACTTACCATAAATGTTTCATACATTAATTAACCCTTTTTGGTCTTTAACCTATGTTTCAAACTAAGGCGAGGGGAAAAGTTTCGTTCGCGAAACGCCGTCACTTGAAATGGTCGTTTCTCCTAAACCGTGCATCGGAATCGAACAAACTACATATCAAAACGAAGCTCGTAACATGAGCTATCTAAACATGGCAGTGGTCATAATCTAGCAGGGGGTTCTCGGGTCCTAATGTTATGCACAAAAACAGTCTAAAGAAAATCGGATGTTACGACGGCTATGTTTACGCGATTTCCCAATTTAAAACCATTCAAAACCAACCCAATTCAACCTCAAATCCAACATACAACCAACATCCATCCTTATCACATCATAACAACCCCAACCAATTAAATTTAATCATTCATACTTATACCTAAGCTTAACTTTAATCATACTTAAGTTCTTTTCATCAAAACCTCAACATTTACCATTCCATTTCACTACCAATTCAAATCCCAAACTCTAATCACAACAACAAGCTACAATATCATCCTACTAATCAAAATCATCTTATAATACATAGGAATCTAGGGTTTGGAGATGGTATACCTTCCTTGAAGAGTGGAGAATCAAGAGAATGGCTTGGAATCACCCTTAAAGTCCTTATCCAAGCTTAATCTAAACAAAACTTCAAGAACACAAATTTTAGTTCTTGAAAACACTATTCACCATCTTCTTTCATGATTTATAGAAAAAGATTGGCTTGGAATTAGAAGCTTAAACTTATAGGAAGTATGTAACTATCCATGGGGAAGCTTAGATAATTACCTTGCTAAATAGTAAGTGGAGGAGCTTGGACTTTCATTTTTTAAGAAAAGCACCCGAGAGCATGAAGAAGAAGAAAAGAGATTTTTGTGTTTTGTTTGGTGAAATGAAATGTTTTGTCTTGGTTGGTTGATTTTTGTGTTTGATTTAGTAAATGACCTAGTTGCCCTTGATTTTGTGTGGTTAAAAAGTCACCACATCTCCTTCCTTTTTTGTCATGCCTATGTCACCTTGCACATGTCATAATGCTCCCACTTGTCCACACCTTGTGGTTTGATGATGTCACAGTCCCTGGCTTCTTGTACAAGCTTGTCTCTTGGTCACTTATTTGTTTTACGGTTCGCTTATCTTTCGTTCTCGTTTATCGTTTGGGGGATCATACCCGAGATCTTATTACTTAGGTTCCCTTAACCTTTCTCAATATATTGTATTCCTTCTATGATCCTCTCTTATAATCCTTTAATTTAAATCCTTTTTATCCTGTTACCTTATACTCAATTCTCTCCGTATCTTGTGGATTTCCGGGAAAAATCAAAGTGTTCGGAATTGGATTCTGACGATCTTTACATACACTTATATACCACATAGAGTACTAATAATATCCCATAAGATTAATAACAGAACCCCTACATAGTGTGGCATGAAAAGTTTTCTCGTTCAGCAAAAACACTATTCATAAGGGTTTCAAAATTTCTCCAAAATTGGGGTTATTAAAGGAAAGATGGCCAGACTCCAGCAGACCCAGCGCAAGCGCGTGGGAAGCGTCCCGCGTCTTCCCGATGATGTTGTAGCTGCTATAGCTGCAGAGATAGATCTATTGCAGATCAGACCATCTACTTTTGAGAATCAAATTATGTATAATTATAACTTGTGGCAGATAATGGCAATTAACTGTAAATTATCAAGTAATCATTTTGGGTTGTAATAACTTTTAAATTGTGGATTCAAAGACTTGTACTTATTTCAATTTCATCTCTGAGACTATAACGGGTTGTGGTGTGTGTTAGTGTGGGGTCACAGTATAAGGTTATTATTATTAATTAAGTGAAGTGATATTGTGGAAAAAAAGACCGTGACGACCCGGATCCCCGACCCCGGATCTGGGGGTGTTACAGAAATGGTATCAGAGCTAAGCGTTATAAACCTCAGAGATGATGCGTCGATATAATAACAAACTCACAAAGATAATAAGAACTCTTGCCAAGTTCATGGTCGGACTACTTAAAGTAGTGCTGACAGTTAAAACCCTTACGGGAACCCTTATAAGTATCATGATAGTAACTTAGCTCGTTTGATGTGTAGGCGCCTGAGATAGAGGACCCTGAGATGTTCGAGCGTGAGCATGATGAGGCACTGCTAGATGTTGAGGATCAGGGGGAGCCTGAGATGGAGGAGGATGAGGAGGACCCCTCAGAGGAGTCAGAGACGGAGGTCATTGCTATTTCAGATGAGGAGGACCCCTCAGAAGAGTCAGAGACAGAGGTTATTGCTATTCCAGATGAGGAGGACCCGGATGAGGTCCCAGTAGCTGAGGAGCGTGTTGGACCTATGGTAGTGTATGCTGGTACCCCTTTACCCACACTTCCGGTGGTCAGAGCCCCTACCCCTCCACCACTATCCTGGATTCCCGATGATGACAGCTCAGAGACCCATACTTCCGAGCCTAGGCAGACCGAAGAGGCACCCTCAGCGGCTCCGGATTCACCACCTCTTGACCCTGCCCACAGGCAGTCTTCGTTAGCTCATGGATATGTTCAGGATGTTCTGAGGACCCGAGTGGCTGTTGCCGAGGGCCGACTGGATGAGGCCAGGAGGGAGTTGGATGCAGAGAGGGCGGGTAGGCGTACCCGAGCTTATGAGACTAGGGCTTCTATACCCCGATCCTTGAGGAGGGAGTTTACGGGGATAGAGCTCACATCCCGAGCGAGGCTCAGATCGCTCCAGGGGGACAGGCATGGTAGGATCTCCAGGCGGCAGGTCGACTATATCTTCCGTCGTGCGATGGAAAGGGTATGGGAGCTGACCCACTCCGGTGTATGATTCAGGATTGATGATGGAATAGTCTAGTTGTCTAGTTAGCCGAGGCCTTAGTAAGAGCCAATTTTCCGGGATAGTTGACTTGTATATAGCATCCCTTTTTCTGACTAGACAGATAGACTCTTGTGTATCACTTTTGGGACAGATGACTGTAGCACTGTTGTACTTTTGACCAGATCAAACTATGTATTTCTCGTATTATGTATATATTTGTTTCCTTTCGGTTCAGTTCCATAGTGATGGGATCACTGTTTTTATCATTATTATTACTGCACTTCATATTAGAACTTTCTTAAAATAATAGAATTGCGATATACGTTCTCCCCATTATGAAGCTGTGCAAGGCACAATGTTGTATATAATTGTGACCTAACGTTGAATTTCCCAATAATTTTTTTTATTATCAGAATCATGCCGCCAAGAAAGATTAGAACTAGGGCGAACCCTGGATCTGAGGACCAGGGAAGCCATAACCAGGATGATAGGAACCAGGAACACAGTGAAGAGGAAGATGAGGATTATGTGAAACAGGATGACTCCCTGTATGAAGAGGAAGAGGAAACATATGATGTTGAGGGATTTGAGATAGAGGCTGAAGAAGGAGAAACCGAGGTTGAGCAACCAATACCAAACCCAGGCATGGATCCCATGGGCCAGTTCATGCAACTCCTAAGGCAGAATTTGGAATGTCAACCCAACCCACCCCCTCAAGGAAATAACAATACTGTGGCAAACTCTTTCAGGGCTTTTAAGTCCCTTAAGCCCCCTGAGTTCCACAGATCAGCCGACCCAGTTGAGGCAAGGGCATGGTTAAAGGAAATGGAGAAATCCTTTGAGATTTTGAGTACCGATGAGGCACAGAAGACTGTATTTGCTACCTACCTTCTGAAAGGAGAAGCTAACTACTGGTGGGAGGCCAAAAAAAACATGGAGACAGATGCTATTATAACCTGGGAGAGATTTAGTCAGTTGTTTCTGGGAAAGTATTTCCTGAGGTTTATGGAAAACCAGATGGAGCTCAAGTTCTTGGAGCTAAAGCAGAATAACTTGTCTGTAGCAGAGTACGAAGCAAAATTTACTGAGTTATCAAGGTTTGTGCCGGAGTTTGTGAGCATCGAGGAAAAGAAAGCTAGGAGGTTTCAGCAGGGACTGAAACCGTGGATTCAGAATAGGGTGGCAATCCTTGAGCTTACGGACTATGCCACTCTGGTGCAAAAGGCAACGATTGTAGAATTCGGAAGTGAACAGATGCAGAAGGAAAGAGAGAAGAAAGGAATAAAGAGGAAAAGTATGAGCATGGGTGGAGGTTCCACAGGAAGGAGCTTCCCAACTAGATTTAATCGAGGAGCAGTGTCCCTACCAGGAAGGAACACTGGCTTTAAGCGGCCAATGAGTGTGAGTGTGAGCCAGGGCGGCCAGAAATCAAGAATGTCCTATTCCAACCAGTCTCGACCCCCATTGCCAGCCTGTAACATATGTGGAAGGAATCACACTGGGGAGTGTAAAGGAAAGCCAGTAACATGCTTTAAGTGCGGTCGGGAAGGCCACTATTCAACTAAGTGCCCATCATCAATCCCTGCCGTCATTCCAACCACCACTTGTCATCAGTGTGGACGCCCAGGTCATTGGAAGAGGGAATGCCCAATGAACAAACCAGCAGCTTCGGGAGCAAGCAGGGCTGCTTCTAATAAGCCACCTACTGCGAGGACTTTCAACATGACAGTCCAGGATGCTATGAAAGATTCAGATGTGATAGCAGGTACCCTTTCTCTAAATTCAGTCAGTGCAAATGTTTTATTTGATTCGGGTGCAACTAAATCTTTTATATCAAAGGACTTTGCACGTAAGTTAAGACTTAAGGCTGAACCCTTGATAGAACCCTTGCAAGTAGAAATAGCCAATCATGAAATTATTCCTGTTAACCAGATTCACCCCGCCTGTGAGATAGGCATAGGGGAGCAATCCTTTAGGGTTGATCTGATTCCTTTTAAATTAGGGGAGTTTGATGTAATTTTAGGAATGGACTGGCTATCTAGCAATGATGCTCAAATAGACTGTAAAGGGAAGAAAGTTAAGCTAAATGTCCCAGGGAAGAAAGAAGTTATATTTAGAGGAAAGAGGCAGACGCAGAAATTTTGACCATGGCCCAGGCCAAAAGGATGCTACGAAAAGGAAGTGAGGCCTACCTAGCCTATATGGTGGACACGCAGAAGGAGGTGCCTAACTTACAAGATATTCCAGTAGTCAACGAATTTGAAGATGTATTCCCACAAGACCTTCCGAGATTACCACCCGATAGAGTGATTGAATTTGCTATTGAGTTGGCCCCAGGGACGGCGCCAGTTTCAAAAGCACCTTACCGGTTAGCCCCGTTAGAAATGAAGGAATTAGCTATCCAATTGCAGGAACTCTTGGATAAGGGTATGATAAGACCCAGTGTGTCTCCATGGGGAGCACCAGTTTTATTTGTTAAGAAGAAAGATGGGAGCATGAGGCTGTGCATAGACTATCGAGAGTTGAACAAGCTAACCATAAAGAACAGGTACCCATTACCTAGAATAGACGATTTGTTCGACCAGCTAAAGGATGCTGTTTATTTTTCCAAGATCGACCTGAGAACTGGATATCACCAACTAAAGATTAAACCTGAAGATATTTCCAAGACAGCGTTCCGTACCAGGTATGGGCATTATGAGTTCTTGGTAATGTCCTTTGGATTAACCAACGCCCCAGCGGCTTTCATGGATTTAATGAATAGAGTATTTAAGAAGTACTTGGACAAATGTGTGATAGTTTTTATTGATGATATTTTGATCTACTCAAGGACTGAGACAGAACATGCAGAGCATTTGAGGATAGCTCTAGGAATACTCAGAGAGGAACAGTTATATGCCAAATTCTCGAAGTGTGAATTCTGGCGGAATGAAGTACAGTTTTTAGGACATGTGATCAATAAAGAAGGAGTATTGGTCGACCCCTCCAAGATAGAGGCGGTCTCAAATTGGGAAAGGCCAACCACACCCACAGAGGTAAGGAGTTTTATAGGATTGGCCGGCTACTATCGTAGATTTGTACAGGACTTTGCGAAGATCGCAGCCCCTTTGACACGACTTACTCGTAAGACAGAGAAGTTTGAATGGACGGAGAAATGCGAGAACAGTTTTCAGGAATTAAAGAAAAGGTTGATAACGGCTCCGGTATTGGCATTGCCGGACGGAAAAGGAGATTTTGTGATATATAGTGACGCGTCGCACAAAGGATTAGGATGTGTGCTTATGCAGCACGGTAAAGTGATTGCGTATGCGTTGAGACAATTGAAGGAATACGAGGTTAGATATCCTACTCATGACCTTGAGCTCGCGGCAATAGTATTTGCCTTAAAAATTTGGAGGCACTACTTGTATGGAGAGAAGTGCGAGATTTTCACAGACCATAAGAGCCTCAAGTACATATTTACGCAGAAAGAGCTCAACATGCACCAGAGGAGATGGTTAGAACTAATCAAGGACTATGATTGTGAGATTCTTTATCATCCAGGGAAAGCCAATGTGGTGGCTGATGCCCTTAGCAGAAAGGAAAGACTCAAAATGATAACGACTTCGGAAGAATTGATAAGGGATTTTGAGAGAATGGAAATAGAAGTAAAGGTAACCGGAACCGGAACTGAAAAGCTTTTTGAGATCTCAATGCAGCCAGAGTTATTGGAAAAGATCAGATTGTGCCAGGAGAAATAATGAATGAAGGTAGAGAGTCGATGAATGGAGAGGAGATCCATACTGAGAAAGATGATAAAGGGATAATGAGGTACTCCTACCGGATTTGGGTTCCGAATGTTCAAGAGCTTAAAGATGAGATATTGGATGAAAGCCATAGTTCAAGGTATTCCATTCACCCGGGAAGTACCAAGATGTATAGGGATTTGAAGGAATATTACTGGTGGCCCAACATGAAGAGGGACGTAGAAGAATGGGTAAGCAAATGTTTGACTTGCCAAAGGGTAAAGGCAGAGCACCAGAGACCCAGTGGACTCTTACGACCCCTAGAGATTCCCGAATGGAAATGGGAACAGATAGCGATGGATTTTGTTGTAGGCTTGCCAAGGACGAAAGCCAATCACGACGCCATTTGGGTAATTATAGACCAACTGACAAAGTCAGCTCATTTCATTCCTATCAATGAGAGATACACAGTCGATAGACTGGTGGACATTTACCTTAAGGAAATAGTAACGCGACATGGAGTCCCAGCGTCCATTGTCTCAGACCGAGACCCCAGGTTCAACTCCAGATTTTGGAGGAGCTTTCAGGAATAAGCGGGGACCAAGTTAAATATGAGTACCGCGTACCATCCCCAGACGGATGGGAAGAGTGAAAGGACCATCCAGACACTAGAGGATATGTTGAGAGTCTGTACAATAGACTTTAAAGGGAGTTGGGATGATCACTTGCCGTTGATCGAGTTTTCTTATAACAATAGCTTTCATGCTAGCATCGGAATGCCGCCTTATGAGGCCCTGTACGGAAGAAGGTGTCGATCTCCCTTATACTAGGATGAAGTAGGAGAGCAGAAGATGCTCGGACCCGAAGTGGTCCAAAGGACCAAAGATATAGTGGATCTTATCAGAGGGCGACTTGTAGCAGCCCAAGACAGAGAGAAGAAATATGCAGACCTAGCCTGAAAGGACAAGGAATATGAAGTCGGGGACTTAGTACTGCTAAAGGTATCCCCTTGGAAGGGATTAATGAGGTTCGAAAGGAAAGGAAAACTAAGCCCAAGATACATTGGACCTTTTGAGATATTAAGACGGATTGGAAAGTTAGCTTACGAGCTAGCCTTACCCCCTCATTTGCAACAAGTTCATAATGTGTTCCATGTGTCAATGCTAAGGAAGTATCATCAGGATGCCAGACACATAGTGGAGTACGAGCAGGTGGATATGCAGCCAGATCTAACTTACGTGGAGAAGCCAGTAAGGATTATAAATAAGAAGGAGCAGGTGCTTCGGAACAAAGTAATCAAGCTAGTCAGAGTGCTATGGCAGAATCATAATGTGGAAGAATCAACTTGGGAACTAGAGAGCACAATGCTAGAAAAGTACCCCCATTTGTTTTCTGTTTGATTTCGGGACGGAATCCTTTTAAGGAGGGGAGACTGTAATAACCCCCAAAATTTTCAACTTTTTGTAACCCTTGTGAATAGTGTTTTAGTTGAATGAGAAAACTTTTCATGCCACACTATGTAGGGGTTCTGTTATGGATATTCTGAGATTTTATTAGTACTCTATACGGTATATGAGTGTATGTAAAGATCGCCAGAATCCAATTCCGAACACTTTGGTTTTTCCCGGAAATCCACCAGATACGGAAAGAATTGAGTATAAGGTAGCAGGATAAAAAGGATTTAAATTAAAGGATTATAATAGAGGATCATAAAAAGGAATATAATGTATTGAGAAAGGTTAAGGGAACCTAAGTAATAAGATCATGGGTATGATCCTTCAAACGATAAACGAAAACGAAAGTTAAGCGAACCGTATAACAGATCAGCGATCATTAGGCAAACAATTAGGAAGTTAATCAAAGGGATTAGAGAGAGTGATGTCACCCAACCAATGAGAAGAGGACAAGGAGGGAAAGATGACATCACCACATGACATGGGCATGACATGGGAAGGAAGGAGATGTGGTGGCTTTTTAACCACACAAAATCAAGGGCAACTAGGTAATTTACTAAAACAAACACAAAATCAAACCAACCAAGCCAAGAAAATCATTTTTCATCAAAATCAAAAAAAGAAACCAAGGCATTGTTCTTCATGCTCTCGGCTTTTTGACATTTTAAAGGCAAGGAAATTCAAAACTCAAGATCCAAGCCTCCTAAATTGGTAAGATAATTCCCTAATCATCTTTATGCTTAGTTAGGGCTATATCATGAGTTTAAGCCATCAATTCCTTCTCAATATTCTTCATTTAATCAATGAAGAAGACAATGAATAGTGTTTTCAAGTTTTTAACTTGAATTTTTTCTTGATTTCCTTGAAGATCCAAGCATTCCTAAGACTTCTCAAAGCTTCTTAAGGCTTCCTAGCTCCTCCCACCACTTCAAGGAAGGTATATCATCTCCAAACCCTAGATTCCTATGTATTATAAGATGATTTTGATTAGTAGGGTGATATTGTAGCTTAATGTTTGTGATTTAGAGTTTGGGATTGAAATGGTATTGAAATGGAATGGTAAATGTTGTTGTTTTGGTTAAAAGATTGTAGTATAGTTAAATTCAAGCTTAGGCATAAGTATGAATGTTAAAATTGAATTGGTTGGGGCTGATATGATGTGATAAGGATGGATGTTGGTTGTATGTTTGATTTGAGGTTGAATTGGGTTGGTTTTGAATGGTTTTAAATTGGGAAATCGCGTAAACATAGCCGTCGTAATGTCTGATTTTCTTTAGACTGTTTTTGTGCATAACATTAGGACCCGAGAACCCCCTGCTAGATTTTTACCATTGCCATTTTAGATAGCTCATGTTACAAGCTTCGTTTTGATATGTAGTTTGTTCGATTCCGATGCACGGTTTAGGAGAAACGACCGTTTCAAGTAACGGCGTTTCGTGAACGAAACTCTTCCCCTCGCCTTACTTTGAAACATAGGTTAAAGACCAAAAAGGGTTAATTAATGTATGAAACATTTATGGTAAGTGTGTTAGGCAGTTGGTAAGACACTCGCGAAGGAATCGCCTTAAAACTCGTAAAGGTTAAATTATTAAAAATGGTGGAACCGAGGGTACTCGAGTGACTTAAGAGAATCAGTAAGCGCAAAACAAGCGTTAGAGTCTAAGTTAGTTAAAGTATAGATTTACAAGTGACTTTGGTTTAATTCCAACTTACTTGTTGTTTATAGGTTACCAAACTCGTCCCGAGCCTTTTTATCACCCCAAGTCGCTCAGGCAAATTTTCTACCCGTTATACTGTTGTTGTGATGTATACATATGTATATGCATTATCTTGCGATAGATGCATGTTGGTTAATTAGCAAATGTTGCAATATATTGAAGCATGCTGCTATGGTATATATATATATATGCATGCCTGTTTCGTATTCTTTCCATATATATCTGTTGATTCAGTTGATAATACCTATGCTAGAGAATAGCGGTAATTTGCATATACCCTTAGTATAGGGACCCAAAGGTGAAAATATTTTCTAAAACCGGGAGTCGAGGATCCCGAGTAGATTTTGTATATGTGTATATATATGTATATATATATTTATATATATATATGGTCATAGTTTTCAAAACTATTAATCGAATAAGGTTTATTCGATAACTTTATTTTATTTAATGAATATTATTTCAAATATTATTCGAGGGCTTATGACTCTTTTATATTATTATTGGATATTACTTGGATATTCATTTGAGGATGTATGACTCCTTTATTTTATGAATATTATTTATAATATTCATTCGAGGTATTATGACTCCGCTTATTACTGCAATATATTCTTTATTTTATTAAAGAATAGGGTGTCAATAATCAAACTTATTTTCGATTATTCAAATAAAGATAGTACTTTCATATAAGTATATCTTTGGTTATTTAATATCCATTTCAAGTATAAGTTTTAATACTTCTACTTCAATTATTTTTATAAAGATTATTCTTTATGGGAATATTATTTAAATAATAATATTCAGACATTTTCTAAATATACTGGGGACTGATTTACTTCATTAAATCAGCTTTACTCCAAACACTCTTTAAAGTGTTTTCGAGTCTTCAAAATGATTTTTAAAAGTTAGAGCGGATCCCAAAACTCATTTTTATATTTAAGATCTTCCTTTTTAAGGGGATTTAAATACTCGCTCAAAACCTGAGGGATCCGGCTCTGTGGTGTACTTTTTATTCGCAACAAGGTTGCAGTTTTGGTAAATGAATTGATTACTTACCCAACGTTCGGGAAGTAAGTCCATCTATTGAGTCGGCATAAGCAACATGGGCTCAGTGGGTGTCCATGATAGTGTAAGTGGCTCAGTGGGAGTCCATCAAATGCATAAGTGGCTGAGTGGCAGTCCAGCATAAGGTCCTATTGAGACCAGGGTGATGACCAGTGGGGAATTCGTCCATCTACTAGTAGAAAAGTTTACTTATTGGTATCTTTGCCTGATCAGCGAGATACCTGGTTTATGCCAAAATTCTTTTCCTTTCCCAAAATTTATTGGATGTTTCAAACTCTGTTCATAGTTTACATGACAGAGGTTTTCAGGAAATGTATAAAGAAGATGTATATGTGGATATATATATATATATATATCAGAACTTAATGAAGTATATCATAACTTCATTTCCTTTAATAATATTTCAAAGATTTAATCTATTCAAATCTTGTCTGGTAGTCTCATCTGTGTGATGAACTGTTGAAAGCTCATTATACTTTGAACAGTGGTAGTTCAAGTAGCTTTATAAATGATATAAGTGTAGTGAAGTATCTGGTAACTTCATCCCTTGTTTTTACTTATATCTAGTAAGTAATTATCTTACGCATGATAAAAGATTCTAGTAAGTATCCATTTAGATACTTATATTATTGTTATCACTATATATTATCTTGCGAGCTGTAAGGCTCACTCTTGCTTTATTTCTTCATCACACAACAACAGTTAGGAAAGATGGCCAGACTCCAGCAGACCCAGCGCAAGTGTGTGGGAAGCGTCCCGCGTCTTCCCGATGATGTTGTAGCTGCTATAGCTGCAGAGGTAGATCTATTGTAGATCAGACCATCTACTTTTGAGAATCAAATTATGTATAATTATAACTTGTGGCAGATAATGGCAATTAACTGTAAATTATCAAGTAATCATTTTGGGTTGTAATAACTTTTAAATTGTGGATTCAAAGACTTGTACTTATTTCAATTTCATCTCTGAGACTATAACGGGTTGTGGTGTGTGTTAGTGTGGGGTCACAGCATAAGGTTATTATTATTAATTAAGTGAAGTGATATTGTGGAAAGAAAGACCGTGACGACCCGGATCCCCGACCCCGGATCTGGGGGTGTTACATATAAGATATGTTGAGAGGTTGAGTTTTAAGGAAACACTGGAATGATCATTTATCAACGATGTCAGTTTTGGAATGCCACTTTACCAAGCTTCATGTGAACGCAAGTGTAGGTCCCCATTTTTATTAAGATAAAGTGGGAGAAAGAAAGTTGTCAAATTCTAAGTAATTCAGCACACCAAGAGTGTAGTGATATTGATTAAAGCAACTCGGAGTAGACAAAGAAAGAAGGCGAAATTGTATCGAGAAAGAATATGAGTATAGAAATAGGACCAGTAGTGTTAGTACAAGTTTCATCTTGAAAGAGACTGGATAAGTCTAAGTATAAGGGACAGGTTAAGTCCTAAAATTAGTGAACCATTCGAGGTATTGATTAATATAGATAAAGTTGTTAATGAGTTGATGTTACCGTCACAACATTGTGTACATATAATGTGTTTTTCCTGTTAATGTTAAAGCGATGAGTATTTGATTTGAATTAAGTGATTGATCAGGAGCCAATGGGGCTCATGTCCAAGTTCATTTTGCATATAGTGATCAATCCAAATTGTCGATCGTTAAAGGCGAGTCATTGAAAATATCCTCACTTGTTTAGTTAGATCAGATTCCGAGGACAGAATCTTTTTAAGGGGGGAGGATATAACGACTCATGTATTGTTGAATTATTTAAATATTTAATTATAAAATTATTAAATAAATAAAATATGTGTGTTGGTTTTGACCGCTATGTGTTGTTTGATTATTATCCATATGTGATTTATGGTGTACCGGGTTGTCCGCGTGATTAATTATGGGATCGTATTGAATTGTTTTCACTTTCAAAAGTGGATTTAGTGCAAATTTATTTGCATAAATATTGGGAATGTCTCTAAAATTGTTTTTATGATTTTATAATTATAATAATTATTTTTAGGATTTTTTAAAATTGAGAAATCAATATTTTATTAATTATATCTTTAAATGATTTTTCTGAATGCTTTTATTTGTAAAATCCATATTTAATTCAAGAATTCTTCAAAAATTATGAAACTCATATTTATCAAAGTTTGGAATATTCCGAGAATTTTAAAATTATCTTGGTAATTTTTGGGATTAATTTTACCCGCGCGTTGTTTCGTTTTATTTATAAAAGCGGGTATAAGTGGTATTTCAAAAATTGTGTTGAAATTATGAAAATTACGTTTTTATAAACTTCGGGATATTTGTAATATTTTAAGACTATTTTCGTAATTTTCTGAATTTGGTTTAAGTGCAGCTCAGATCGTTAATTGTTAAATGCGGGTACAAGTTACGTTTCAAATATACTTTGAAAATTATGAAAAAATTATTTTTAATAATTATGAATTATTTGTGATATTTTAAAACTATTTTGATAATTTCTCGGGTTTATTTTACCCGCAACTTGGTTCGATAAATCGCGAATTTTCATAACAAATTTATATTGCGGGACACGTGTTAATTATTCAGGGAGCATTTTTTTTTGTTGCGTGTCCTATCTTTGTTGATTCGTGGCAGCACTCAAAAACCACACCCAAATATACACACAAAACAGCACAGTCTCCTCTCTCTTCCTCGGTCTCGCATCTCTCTGTCTCTCCTCCCTCCTAATCTCCCTTCTCTCTGTTGGTGTTTTTCCCTGTTCCCCGTGTTCCTCCGTCCGTTCTCCGCTTGTTACGCCGCCGTTCCTTTTCGGTAATTCCGGTTTGTTTTCCTGGTGATCCATCTATGTCCTATTTGTTGGCTTAGCTTATATACATATACATACAATTATATGTGTATAGTCGTTGTGTCTGTTGGTTGGTCGTTTGTTGCCGCTTTCCGTTTCCGGCTGTGTCTCCGCCTTCCATTTAGACGCGCGTTGTGCGCGTGTATGTGTGGTTAAGATTTTTATTATTTTAATGTTATTTTTCTGCAGGGAATTCATTTGAGTAAAATATATTTGAATGCAGAAATTATTTTTATCGGTGGAATTTTTGCGTTGGAAACCCGAAATTTAAATCGGGTACCCGTAAAGTTATTCTTCACAACGAAAAATATTTATCGGGTATATAAAGATTTTATCGAGATTTGGTTGCGTAAGTGATGGTGGTTGTTGGGTAATTGATTGGATTGATTGATTGTTGAATTGGCGTCGATGATGTTTCGACGGGTAGTCTGATAAACAAAGGGGACGCTGTCCGATTTCCGGGAAATCAAACTATGGAAATGCGGGAGCGTATCCGGTAATTATTGGGACGTCGAGTGAATACATATACTTATACTTTATATGAACTTGATTGTATGTTGTGGTGAATGTTCTGTCCAAAACTCAATAACCCTAATTTCATAAAATGACGAGTATAGTTATTTTCTAAAAAGAACATTGAACTGATTTCGAGAACGTGAAACCCTAATTGTTGTTTGTGTTATTATAACCTGAATAATTACGAGTCGGAATATGTTATAGTATGGGTAGGATGTTAGCGAGGATATGTCAAGTATAACCGGGTGTCTAACATAGAGTATTTCGACCCTGTAGGTTCTAGTCGGGAAACCGAAAAGTGGACGATGGGCTAAAGAGGACCTAGTAGTCAGTTGACGAGTTTAGTAGAGTTTCAACAGAAAAACTTGAGTATAGAAGTCGAATCCAATGTGATCCAGTGGTTGGACGCTAAAGCCTGAGCGGCAGAGTCGGCTCAGAGTTGATCGGTAACAGTTGTAAAATCCTGTAAGGCAAGTACATCTAAACCTTTTTCAAAATATTATGCAAATATTTTTAAATTCTCTCGTGACATATTGTTAAGCATTCAAAATAATTTTGTTTTATATTGAAAGTACCTTGAATCATACAACTTTGAACTGGATCACATCATTTGAACTTTGAGCCATAAGCCCTATTCTCTGTAAACCATCCTTTATTGACCTTCAGATACCAAACCACACAAATATTATACTACTCCCCAAATGTATAACTACCAAACACCAAACACTGGAACAAAATTGTTTGAAAACACATAAACTTTTATACTCCAACCATTCTTTATAACATCAAAGAACTATACCTTGAAATATCACTATTTGTCTAATACCTGATACTTTTACAGACTGAAACCAGTTTCTTATACATACCCCGATACCCTTGAGATATCCATGAGTTTCCTTACATTTTTATTCAAGTGTTTAATCATTATTGATTATGATCTTGTTATATCAAATTATATTGTTTATCATATTGAACTGCTTTAGAATTGGGTAGTTTTTTTTATATAGACCTGATTCGTGGTCAGACCATATCAATGGTCAAGTTAGGCCAATATGTGCCTTGGATCTAGTAGTTAGAGCAGTGTTGTGTGCTTTGCTCGGGGTTAGTGCGTGACTGATCAGCAGCCTAACCTTGGTTTTAAAACTTAAAATGAATATCCAATTCTAATGATTAGTTAAACAGAAACTTGTTTCCTCTGATCAGCAGCCTAACCTTAGTTATTGTTATTATGACTTGATGAGCTAGTTAGCTCACTCTTGCAAATCTTTTTATAAATTTTACAGTTGAAAAGGATATGGATGATAGTGAAGTTCCTCAGTCCAAAGTACGGGCTAGGGTTCCAGTTTGACTTGGATCGAGCTAGCACGAGGTTCATACATTAGAGAGATAGTAAGATTGTAAGAATAATTTTATTATCAGTTGTAAGTTAAATTAGTTGGGATTTGGTACGTTGTAATAAAAGTTAAGGTTGTGGCTTGTATTCATACTTTAACCTGTTGCGATCCGTGGTTATGTAAAGCAGGTTCATTGCAAATAGTATCTTATATACAGGTTTATATGTTGTGTATGTGTTGTGGACTCCAAACTTCTGACCCGGGTTTGGAGGGCGCCACAGGTTGGTATCAGAGCTACAGGTTATAAGTCATTGAAACAAGCCTAGATTGTCGGGATTGGGTAGAGGGTTAAGATTAGGAATAGGAAATTATAAAAATAAGACGTTGTGAGATTGAGTGCGACTATATAGTAGGTCTCCGGCATGGTTCATGTTGCGATTCGGGATTCTTAGCTTGTGACGTGATTTCCAGAAAATGACAATGGCAGATCCTGATTTCCCTGTATCATCTGATCGCTTGGAGCCTTCCGTTCGAGGATCATCATCTTTTCTAAGATTTGACTTGCACCTTGTTCCTCCATCAGTATTAATGGTACTACCTTCCGTTATGACAGTTGCATCTCTTCAAGCTATTCTATACTATTCTACCACCTCTTGATGCGAGACTACATATTTAAGAACCTCCATTTGTTTATTCTTGTTTTACTGGACATTCAGCTGTGAGTGTATCTCTTTAGTTTACCCTACATCCTGTTCTATACCCTCGGTTTAAAACTTGTCTTATGAAGCAACAATACCTACGAGGATGAATTCGGGAGTTACAGTAAATGGTGAGTACTTGAGATATAAATAAAGGTGAGAAGAAGTCTAGAAAGAAGATTTAGGTGTTCTGAAAGATAGTTGTTACTAGACTAAAAGAAGCCATTAGTGATTAGGCCACCCATGACTAGCTTGTGGAATGGATTAGATAAGTATTAAAAAGAGAGTTAGAGGAGATTATGGTTCCGGAACTTTCTTGAAGTTAATTAATGGTGTTATGACAATGTGATATATTTATAGTAACAAGGTGATGTGACATCAGCCGATTTATTGACTATTGGATAGCCTGTTCTACTTAACTACTACAACGATAATGTCGGGAGTATTACCAACATGAAAGTTTTGATGTGAAACTATGAAGAAGATAGCATGCAATGACAACTGAAGTTTTCATCGATTAAGGAAGGGAAATGGACCTAATGAAGAAGAGAAGATAAATGGACGTGAATGGACCTTTATGTAATTGTTTCTTTAAATTCGATACCTTGTTATAAGAAGGAAAGACAACAACCAACTCATATAGTAAGGACAACCAGATTTGTAATTTTCAAAATTTCTTAAACAAGTTTTCAAAAAAAGATTTTCCTTACAAATTTCCTAAAAGTCTTTTTGAATAAAATAAGTTTTAAACCTTGGTTGTCAAGTTACTACTTGAGTTTCTTGTTTGTTAAAAGATCCGGATTACCTGGAAGGATACTTGTTTCAGACTTAGTATTGTTAATTCAGAAAACAAAGTAACCCGCGATTATGAAGAAGTTGATTATTCCTAAAGGTAAGGTGCAAATATTATTTGACAATATTAACAACAGAATCCGCGTACGGAGTAATTATTCATCCAGTTGCAGAGACCATTAAAGTTTAAAAAGATTCATTGATTTAAAAGGAGCCTGGTCGTGATCGAAGAAGGTTGGGAAGATTTCCAGACTTTTCTAAAAGAAGAATATTATTAACAAAAGGATCGTTATGTTGAATGATTCGTGGTTATTCTAAATTAAAAAGAGGAAACTCGAGGTTATCTGATAAGAACGCCATTATGATTGAATTGTTAAAGTATTATACGTGTAGGTGCGATGTTGCAGACGCAAGACTTAGTAAGTAAGAATCTACTATAATGCTTAATTAGCGAAGTCATTTCAACGTACTTTCTAAAGTTGTTATATGACGCAATTGGGATATGATCGAACAAGCTCGAAAGATGAATACAAGTGGAATATGGATGGTGACCAATGATATCATTCTTGTCTTCAATATTACATCGTATATTCCTTTTTAATTTCTTAAAATGTATGAACTTCTTTTCTTAATAAACTCCTTATGATGATATCAAAAAGGAGGATATTACATTCCTTTCAAATTTAATTATTCCCCTCAAGTTTTGCTCTATGATTGGGACAAACAGTGTTATGGTCAGACACTTTGTCGGGATGACGAAGAGTCGGGTGGGATGCCACCTAATCATGTGCTGTATGCCATATGGTACGAAAGACTGGCCATCTTAAGTACCAACGTGGTTGTCTCATTCATATTCAAACCCTTATTTCTTCTTTCTTTTCACCTTTAATTTTTGTTGAATTGTGAATCCTTCTAGTTATTTCGTTATACCATCGATCTTTGCAAAAGTTTTTCAAACAAATCAACGTATTATGAACCAAGCGGACAAAGTTCCAGCTACCTCTTTTGCACGGGAAGGAGACCAAGGCATATGGAAAGGATTGCAATCACTTGCCCCAGTGAAGGACCCACTAAGAGCCAAGGGAATCTACTCCAATAAGGAATACGTCTCCAAGAACGAAAGTTTTCGAGTTGTCTGTAAAATATGTTATTCAGAATATGGATGTGGTGATATAGATGATTATGGTAAATACCTTAGGCGTTAAAGTATTGAGAGATGTGGAAGCAACTTGATTGTTTATTTCCCCCAAGGAATTATTGATAAGATGATTTACCCCGTTGAGTTGATAAGATTATGACTAAGGGACTAGCAAATTTAAGAACGTGTATTTGTTAAATAAGTGAGTACCAAGGTTGGAATTGAGATTTCTGGCAATAAGTTGTGAAGAATCGATATTATTTAAGATAAGAGAATTTGACATTATTTTAAGGAATGGATCAACTATTTAAGCATGATGGACAGACGAACCGTCGTGATGAATAGATAGTCCTAAAGACGTCAAATGAGAATATGATGAGGTATAAACGAAAAAGGAGGGTTAAGAATTTGTTAATGATAATTGCGATGATCAAGATGTGAGCATTATGGTAATAATGAGATAAATAAAAGTCAGAATCAAACAAAATTTGAAGATTTTATAGCAATTAAGGAGTTTCAAGATATGTTTCCAGATGAGTTATTAACATTTCCTCCAGATAGAGAAATGAAGCTCGCGAGTGATTGAGACGATGCCAGTGACCAAGGCCTTACACAAAATGGCACCAGTTAAAATAAGGAAGTTAGCAAAGCAGATGCAAGAAATGTTAGAAGAAGGAGCGATTAGACCTAGTGTACCCTATAAGGTGCGTCGGTATTAATTGTTAATAAGAAAGATGGAAGTATGAGATTATGCGTCGACTAGCGAAAGCTTAACAAGTTTACTATCGAGAGCAAGTATCTGTTACCTCGAATTAATGATTTGTTTGATCAAACGAAAGAAGCAAAGTACTTTTATAAGATTGATTTAAGACTTGGTATTTCACCAATTAAAGATTAAACCTATGGACATATCAAAGATAATTTTCAGAACTAAGTACTGTGTTATAAAATTCTAGTACTGTCATTTGGATTAACCAATATACCAATAATATTTAAACTTGATGGACAAAATCTTTAAGGAATATCTGGATGAGTGTATTTGTATTACTTAAAGTCAACGGAGGACCATGCGAAGCATTTAAGGACAACTGGGGAGTCGGAGAAGAAAGAAGTTGTATGTAAAGTTTACAAGGTGAAAGTTTTGATGGTAGAAAGCATAAATAATTAGTGTGAAGGAGACCAAAGGAGATCCAGTAGAAATTAAATTTAATATGAATAAAGGAAGGCCAAAAGCACCAACAAAAGTAAGAAGTTTTACCGTGGACCGGTTATTATTGAAAATTTGTGCGAGATTTCTTGAAAGTTGTAATACCTTTGACGAAGCTAACCAGGAAAAGCAAGAAGTTTATATGAAATGGAGAAGGGTGAAGAAAGTTATGCGGAGTTAAATGAAAGAATGGTTACAACACCTGCTTTATTACTTTGAAGATATCAAGGAGATTTGGTAGTTTATAGTGATACTTCTTGTAACATCCGGGAAATATCGTGTAATTATTAGTATCACTATATGATTATTATGTGAATATTATATGAATTTTTGGTGAATTATCTGATGATTGATAATAATATTTGGATGTTTGTATATAATAAAATGTGAGTATGTTAATTTTAATATGTCCAGAATAAAATATAGATAATTAAGGTATTTTTCTGGTAATTTATGGAGTGTTATATGATTTTATAATAATTTATGAATTTTATTAATTATTTTCTAAATAATTATAAAATTATTTTATAAAGCCGAGAACCGTCCGACTTCAACCGTTTTTACGTTTTTACAACTCGAAACTCTTTTGAAAACTCCTTCTTAACCTAATCTAGTAATTCCGGACATTTTTCGTGTTTTGACTTTTTCGATCCGGATTACGGTTTGACCCGTGCGTGGCCCGGCGCAAAATTTTCCATACGATAATCATTTCGGTAAATCAACAAAACCCGTATTCTCGAAAGACGCGATATTATTACATTATTTCCGTATAAAGTGTTTTATAAAAAGCCCGGTTGGGATAATTATCCAAAACTGATATCAAATCGGATCATTATTGCAGTTACTTAGCGGCTAAGTAACTAATTTAACGATCCAAAACGATCCAGAACGAACCAATAGTTCGTAAATATAAATACCATATTTCTTATTTCATTTTATTCGTTTATTCATTTACCACCAGTAAAAATATAGTAATTACAGAGAAAAACCCTAAAAACCGATACATTCTTGACAATCAAACACACAAACGAAAACGTTATCGAACTCCGATTCGGGCGTGCAGCATATCAAAATGAAGCTCTCGAAATTTTCTTTCTGAATCAACCATTTGTTTTTGCCCAGAAATCAAGGTATTTTTCTGATTTAATTATTTACATTCGAATTAATTATGGATTAAAATATGAATTTTTGTTTTTGATGTTGTTTGTATGATTTGATGATTCCACCGTGTAGATAATTTTCTCCTAATCAATTTGGTATATTATATGTCAAAAATAGAGTTCAATAACATGTTTAAAATTGAATTTGATTCTCGAATTTATGAAATTAGGGTTTAAATCGTTTGAATGTTCTTGATTGAGAATTGGGGATTTTAGTTTTGTTGATTCTGGGTAAAAATCGTAGGGTGTATACTTGTAGATCGTTCAAAATCCAATCGATTCATGTAGATAGAAGTAACGTTTGATTAAGGATTCGACGAAGTCTTGTTTGCCGGAAAACTTAAGCTCTTCGCCGGCATCAATGGCCTTTCGGCCGGAACCTGTGAAATACGAATGATTTCGGATCGATTAAGACACCACAAGGTTGCTGTGATATTGTTGTTCTTGTTTGGACTGAGTAGCAGATTAATCGAGGTGGTTTGGGCCAGGAACGGGGCTCGCCGGGAACGGAGAACCCGCCGGAAACTAGTGATGTTTCCGAATCCGGTCGGTGTTCAACCTGACACGGATTCATTCTTGGGTGACCCGTTTTGGACCATCCCCAACCCGGTTTTGATCCAACATCCCCTAATTCTATTTCCTTAAAAGTGTTTCTAGATTAATTTTTTTAAAATTCATTATTAATTCCTAAATTCATTTTTAAATTTCAAAAAATTCATTTTTATGATTTAAAATACAGAAATAAATTTAAATTATTTAATTAATTAATTTTAGTTAATAATTAATTTTTTTTAATTAGTCAATTAATTTAAATATTAATTGATTAACTAATTTAATTAGTTATTAATTAATTTTATTTGATTATTTAATTGGATTTAATTATTTAAAATTGATTTAAAAATTCTGAAAAATATTTCGAGCTTTAAAATATTATTCTAAATTATTTTCAAAGATCGATAATTATTATAAAATTATTTTAAAGTCATATATAGGTATTTGAACCCTATTATTTAATTATTAAATTATTCGAAGACCGTTTTAATTCCGAAAAAATGTTCAAAAAAAAATTATAATACAAAACAAATGCCACTAGACTCAGAAAAATATTTTTCTTTTATTAAAAATATTTTCGAGACCTAAATTCCTTTGTATCTAAAGGATGTTTGTTTTAAGGATCATTCTGACTCAATAATTGATCGATAAAATATTATTTTTGACCCAATTTCAATTTTAACCATATCGAGACCTATCTTTTGACGATTCAACTTATGTGCTACATGAATTACGTGATTATGTAATTATGTGAATAATATGATTACATGTTCTATGTGTACGTATTATGTGAATAATGCGTCATCGTGTCTTTTAAACGTTATCTGAATAAGATGTGATTCTTATCTATTATTATCGGGCGGGTAGACGATAGGGATAAGTGTATAGACTAGTCAGTTATATATTGTCAGTTCATTGAATAGTATTATTTGTGATAGATACGCATAGCGCGAGACGTTCAAAGCCAGATAGAGATTGTAGAAGTAAAGCCTAACTGCGTGTAGTACGGAAATGAGTGGATTCAGAATAAAGATAAATCTAAGAGGGTAAAAGATAAGAAAGGTCAAGTAGCCCGTCAAGGGTAATACATATGCGACAGGATTGAATGTTATGGCAGCTGGTTAAAGATCGGAGGATTATCAATTGAGGCAAGTATTCCTAACTTTTCTCCTTAAATACAGCAAATATTTATTCGCTCCTATTCTAAGTTCAGAATATTTAACTATTTTATATTTCCCCGCAATTACTTTTATTATGCCAGTTCTTTTCATTATTGTTCCTATA
Source organism: Apium graveolens (assembly GCF_009905375.1). Lineage (NCBI taxonomy): Eukaryota > Viridiplantae > Streptophyta > Magnoliopsida > Apiales > Apiaceae > Apium > Apium graveolens. The sequence continues at coordinate 91,973,893 of NC_133651.1, forward strand.
ATTCGATTGCTCTCTTGAGCAAATACCCATTCGTTCGGGTTATTTGCGAACCCTGATTTGGGATGTTTTGAAATCAAAATGATTTGACATCAAAATACTCTACGGGCTGGACAGTTATTATGAGGACCAGTAATGAGCTGGATCTTATGGGTCAGGGATGGACCAGACCCTTTAGGCCATAGTTGCCTGGGTGCCCCATATGTTGGTTGGGTCTATGCAGTTGGGTATAGATCCGCACTGTATCCTGACTAATCAGCAGGTTATAGTGCATATGTTGGTTTCTAGTGTCCAGTCTAATTTATTATTGATCACCATTAACGGCATTCCTTCCCGAATAGTTCATAATTACGAACTCAAATAGAGATTTGATTCAAAAGGATGAAATATTGAAACGGTAACTGTTCTTTTACAGCAAAATGTGATTTATGATTAAAGGCCAATGAGGGTCGATGTTTTGTTCACTCAACAATTTAAATTTATAAAGACATTTTTAAAATCATACAACAATCGTTTCCAGGAGTTTTTTGATCTGATACCTGGAAACCATTTATGATACTTGCTGGGCATTTTTGGCTCACTCTTGCTTTATGAACTCTTATTTCTTTCAGTATCAAATGAGGGAAAGGTGAATAGCTTTTAGTAGACAGCAAAAGTGGTGAGATTCCAGTTGAAGAAATATGGAGAGGTTGAAGTGATCAATACAAGGAAATTAGTAGTGAGGTAATGAAATTGTATTAAGACAATGTAAATTTTAGAAAGTTAGATTCTTATTTCATACTATAACCTGTAAGCGATCCTGAATGTGATGGGTTATCTGTATATTATTTTAATATACAGGTTTTTATTATTATTTAAAGTTATGTAGTGACACGCAATCCTGACCTGGATTTGGGGTCGTTACAGTTGGTATCAGAGCTACAGGTTATTGGTCACTGAAATAAGAATAGGTAGTAAGATAAGAGTGGTAGGCCGTACAAGATAGGAAATATCCTAGGAATATTCTTTTTAAGTTCGAATTGAGTGCGAGTGAGGATTAGTAGGTCTGATACGGAATTGGTAAGCCAAGATGGTTGAGAAAAGTGTAAGGTGAATATTATAACGTTATAGGTATATTGAGTTCTCAGATCCTAAAATAATGAGGAATCGACAGATCGACGGAGACGGGATATGCTACTTTTCATGTGGTTTTGAAGAACATGCGAATGAGTCTTGTGAGAACTTCACGTAAGAGAGGCTAGGTGAGTTTTGGGTACGATATAACTTAGGATTAGGTAGTAGGACGAGCATCACGCTGGAGGTAACAAGTTGATGGAAGCTGATTGAAGAACCAACGTTGCACGTTTCGAAGGCACCACCACTACGAGAAGATTCCTATCACTTATCGAGAGCTGCGCAAGGAATGATATCTACCTTACTAGGTATAGGTAAGTCTAGCAAGGAGGTGCAATCCTATCCATAAACCGAACATCGAATCGCCTGCGTGGTTGTAAGTATAGCGTCAAAAACGATGGCAAGAATATCAGAGACAGTATTAAATGGTAGCATTACGGTGGAATTGCGAATAAATGATATACAATATTAAATGAAGTTTCGTCGACTAATAAATGCGAGCAGAATCCAAGGAAGAGTATAAGATGTACCAAAATGGAGAAACCCCTATGTGGGCATTCCTTTAATTAGACTTTTCATTAGCGGATCAAGTGAATAAAAAGTAACTTATGTAGTAATGACAACCAAATAATTGATTTTCAAAATTTTAAAATGAGATTTCGGAGAAGGTTTTCTTAATCAACTTTCAGGAGATTTTTGTATGAAACGAGTTTTACAATTTGGTTGTCAAATTACTATTTATGTTCTTGTTATTATAAACAGAAAATGAACTAAAAAGAAGAATGGATATAGACTCAGTGTTGTCAGTTTGAAGGACTAAGTGGACCCCCCCAACAGGGAGAAAGTTTAAAGTTTTCGTGAAAGACGAGAGTAATATTTGCTTAAATAATACCAACAATTGAATGAACATGTTAAAATATTATTTACCCAATTCATGAAATTATTAAAATTTAACAAGACACGTAATTTGAACGGACAGCGGATGACTGAAGGAAATGGAAGAATCTTCCAGATAATTAGAGAATAATAGTATTTCTATCGACAAAATTGAAGCGTTGCGGGATCGATGGTTATCCTATATGGCATAAAAGAAGTTGGAAGTAATAATTATAAATTTCGTAGGGACACGATTACGAACAAATCACTAAAGCATTTAAGGTGGAGGCATTTCCATACGACATTTTGAAGTTATATTGTGAACTAAATTGTAAATCTCTCATTCGACTGGTTCTGAAGGCATAATTAGGTGAAGCATGAAAGTTGATCAACATCGAAATTCCTCTTCTTAACACGATAGCATATGTTCTTCTTGATTCTTGAATACGTATTAGTTCCTTCTATGGATAAATCATATGAGGTGAAGACGAAAGAAAATTTGTTGTATTCCTTCTGAATTGTTTCTCTCCTCAAATCACTAATTTCTGATTGAGACAAGCAGTGTTGTGGTATGACGCTTTGTCGAAATAATGAAGAGTCGGGTGGGATGCCACCTAATCATGTGTTGTATGCCATATAGTATGAAAGACTGGCCATCTTGAATATGAATATGGTTGTCTCATTCACATCTAAATCTTCACTCATTCTTCTTCCTTCCATTTACTGAATTACAAATTCTCCTAGTCATTTGTGGCATTGTTATTCCTTATTCAGTTTTCAATCAAAATCATATTCGCAAACTCTCCCCTTGCGTAGAGTCTGTTCTCTGATGATTTCAAAAGAAATGAAATAGTATGGCACGTGGAATCATACAACATAGATATGACTGCAAACCGATAAATGGAGGACATCTGCGAGTAAGAAAGAAGAAATTCATCAATAACATGGACGTGGCGAAGACATCAAGTTAGACCGTTGTTCGTGTTATAAGGATCTCACCAGTACGATAGATTGCGGTAAAATGACGCGCATCAAATCAGAGGATTTCGACATGAAATGAATGGTTAGCGAACCGTAATGAATAAATTAGTTAATACTAAGGAAGTAAGGATGTATGCAAGCGAATGAATGTCGGGACAACAATCGGAGATCAAGGGAATTCTGAACATTGACTCAAACAAGGAATCAATACGTGAAACATCCCTTCGTCGCAAAAAGATATTTGTCGTGAAGATTCAAGATCAAAGAAATCTTAATTGCAAACAAATTATGAACGTGTTTTTCCAGAAATTGTGAAGTTCTCTACCTTGAGTAAATAAGTTATGGTGAATATAATACCCATAAGCGGGCCAGAGACGAAGGTTCGATACGGGAAAATAAGTGGAGATGAATCAATGGTGACTCGACTGTGAAACCTTTTAAGAAATAATGATTGGGCAATTGAGTTTTCACCAGACTGTGGCGATAATAATGAAAACCATGCGTAGTTATTAAAAGATAAATGGATTAGTTAATGAAATTAAGTGCGTATCATCAACAATAGATGATTGGTGTGACCAATTGAAGGACACGACATAATTTTTAAAAGTAACTATACCCAATTAGTAATGGTAAGGGATAAATTAAGAGACTTGCGAAATAAAATTTTTAGAAACAACAAGATAAATTTTAAAGTTCGCTAATAAAATTTTTGTAATATTCTGAAAGAACTGAGAAAAGTGTGGTTATAGTAATCATTGTTGGTTTAAGACCTTGCTCCCATTTTAAAAAGATATATGTTATGCCAATTAATCATACAAATGCTGGTCAGAATGATATAGTTGAAATATGGTAAATGGATGAATTTGGTTGATGGAAGTGGATGGATATGATTGCGGACGATTTGGTAGATTGATGGTGTCGGCTTGAGTCCAACTGGTAGTCGATGGTTTAGGGGAGGTGCTGCCCAAATTTCAGAAATTACTCTACATGTAAGGATAAAGGAGTATATTCTCACTCCCAGTTGTACTCCAAATGGTTGTAATTTTGGTTCTTGAGAAAAAATGTTATGATCGAACTAACTTTATGTAATTGGTCCTTGATTCTAGTTAGCTAGTCTTCACTTGGTTTAAGTGATCAGTTAAAAGAGTTAATTGATCAACTTTACCAACTAATGGTTAGCTAAATGGAGATCGATTCCAATTAGACTGAGTCAAGCTCTAACGTGATTTTCAGATCCAAAATCGAAACGGTTAGCAAGTTGAAGGAAGGGATGGCAGTAGCAGGAATCGAAAGTTTAGTAGAATTAGCGTGATGTTACCACAACTATGTGCGAGATTTTATCTAGATAAATAAGCTCTCTTCGATAAACAAGAGGAAGCGAAAGTAATTGGTACATGCTAGTAAGAAGAATGTTTCCAAGAACTGAAGGTTCAAGATAAAGCAAAAATATTATATCATCTGTAATAGCGTTCCAGGGAGGACTTAAAAGTATACCTATATCGAATGGTGATTGAATAAAAGTTTTCAAAAGCTCACAAATCCAAGTATCCGATGTAAGACGAAGACTAAAGAAGTACACATGTGAACTTGGGAAGAAGAAATGTTGATCAATTGGAAAAAGCGAAATATGCGATCAATGATGATTTAAGTGAGGCTAAGAAAGTAACCATCGATGAATTTGATAATTCTATCAATAAAAACCTAAATATTATAAATAAAAGCCTTTTATTAACTTCAAAACTGGTTTATCTAATAATATACATATTAATATTATCAAGAAAAAGACATTCCATATGTTAGAAGAGTTAATGAGCAATGAGCATGAAGAACTAAATAAGAAAAGAAGTGGAATCAAGAGGATGATAAAGAAATGTTATAAAGTAATCCATGATATATGCAAGTTGGGAACATCAGATATACCAAAACTGATAGGGGAATGAAGTAAAACACCGGCAATTGAAGACAAGAATTTCATTCAAAGGATGCGCGTAAGCAGGGAAGATCAAACAACAGTATTCGTGGTAAACTACTAGAGAAGAACGATATAATGAATCTAATATCGGAATTTTCCCTAATTAAAGTGAAGTCTCGAAGGTTCTAACAAATGATTTACCAAGGTCACCTCGGGAAATGAGGTAAGAATTTTCAACAGTTACTGTACGAGTTGAGCTGGTGTCAAAAGCCCTGTATCGTGTAACCTAGTAAAAATGAGATATGGAGTGAAGGACAACTTCAGAAATGTGGAATGCAAGAATAATGAAATAAAGGGGTACTTCACGTCACGCATCGGTTATCAGTAATTGCAAGTCTGAAGATTAAATGAACATAGAGTATAAGGAGTAATTAGATAGTGTGATTGTATTTATTAGTAACATCCTCGCCCATTCAAGGACTAAGGGGGACCAAGTTGAACACCTGAAGATATGTATGCGAAGGGTGAAAGATTAGCAACTGTATTCTAAGCTTCAAAGGTGTGAACTCTGGTTATAATTAATTATGAGCTACGAAAGTATGGTTAATTACCATCCAAGCAAGATCCATTCAGAAACAGATGTCTTGAGTAAAAAAGAAAGAGTGAATATCACTAAGATTGCTGGGAGTGGATAAAGGAATAGGAAAAGTTAGAAATTGAGAACATGTTTTGATCAGACCTCTGGATTATACTGATACTTATTTTGTTGTTAGATATCAAATGTGGTATTAATATAGATGATTGATGTTGACTTCAGTATGGAATGTTGTGATCATCAAAGTTCACATTGATATCTAATTTGATATGACAACAAAATTAGTATTAGTACCAAGAGCTCGGTTTTGAATAAAGTTATAATTCATTCTGTTCCAAATTAATATTTCCTTTCAGATAGTAAGAGATTTCGCTCGATAAATATACTTGATAGTGATTGAAAAGAAATTAAAAAATACTACAAAATGGTGAGTTAAATACAATTGTCAAGATCTTCCTTTAATTTTTAGTTTTGAATAGATTTAGAACATTTCGAAGCATCAGACGCCATGAGCTCAGTATATCGGGTGCACTCGGATGGAAAGTACAAGAGATCAGCCAAAGGTTCTCGAATACGATTAAAAACGATTATAGGCCAGACTAACCAAACAGAAGGAGACGCGAGAAGTAAAGTAGAACAGCCAAGGAAAATGGATGGTTCATAAACACGAATTATTAGAATTGAAAAGAGAAGCAGATTAGTATAAATTAAGTTAGTCTATTGAGACAACGAGATAGATAGAACGGTTACGAATGAGTTGGCCTGGTTGCTACAAGCATGATGAGTTCATAAGATGTTCAAATGTATATGACTAAGAAAGGTAATTTAGCTCCCTATGTATAAAATGAAGGTTGATTCAGGTTACGTGAGTAACTGACAGATTTAATATCAGTGAAAAACCGTTGAGTTGTGATTAAAGTAATGAGACCCGAGGAATTATAGGAAAGATACTTGGAAAATATCATAGTCAAGGTCAGAAAGCAAATACGCCCTGATGAGGATACCGGGATCATTTAGAAATAGAAAAGAAGATTACACGATCGATTAAAAAGCCTCCAATGCGATGGGAAGCAATTACAAATTAGGTTATTTGAACGTAGAAACATATGTGGAAGAGATTCAACACCGAGTAACAATTGGAAACGCACATAAGCACGAGTTACTAGAATTAGAAAGAAAGAGAGAATTAAGATGTGTTATGCTGGTCCCTCCTAGATAGTAAAATATGCAGCATAAATAGAAGTGAGTTGGCTTCACCGCTACCCATATAGCGAATTGGTAGGGCGTTTATATGTATATACCCAGAAAGAGTAAGTAAGCTCCATTATACATAGAAGATGGAGATTTGAATTGAGTTATACAAGCAACAAATAGAATATGATTTTAGCGAGGGACTATTAAGGAAAGATTGGTATTATACGTTAAGGTTATAAAAAAATTTATAAGGTTGAGAGATTAACCTGAGAAAATGAAAGTGATATACTTGAAAAGTATCAGTATTATTCCTTAGCGTGATTCTGAGGACAGAATCCTTTTAAGGGGGGAAGGATGTAACATCCGGGAAATATCGTGTAATTATTTGTATCAATATATGATTATTATGCGAATATTATATGAATTTTTGGTGAATTATCTGATGATTGATAATAGTATTTGGATGTTTGTATATAATAAAATGTGAGTATGTTAATTTTAATATGTCCAGAATAAAATATAGATAATTAAGGTATTTTTCTGGTAATTTATGGAGTGTTATATGATTTTATAATGATTTATGAATTTTATTAATTATTTTCTGAATAATTATAAAATTATTTTATAAAGCCGGGAACCATCCGACTTCAACCGTTTATACGTTTTTACAACCCGAAACTCTTCCGAAAACTCCTTCCTAACCTAATCTGGTAATTCCGGATATTTTCCCTGTTTTGACTTTTTCGATCCGGATTACGGTTTGACCCGTGCCTGGCCCGGCGCAAAATTTTTGATACGATAATCATTTCGATGAATCGACAAAACCCGTATTCTCGAAAGACGGGATATTATTACATTATTTTCGTATAAAGTGTTTTATAAAAAGCCCGGTTGGGATAATTATCTAAAACTAAAATCAAATCGGATCATTATTGCAGTTACTTAGCAGCTAAGTAACTAATTTAACGATCCAAAATGATCCAGAATGAACCAATATTCCGTAAATATAAATACCATATTTCTTATTTCATTTTATTCGTTCATTCATTTACCACCAGTAAAAATATAGTAATTACAGAGAAAAACCCAAAAAACCGATACGTTCTTGAAAATTAAACGCACAAACGAAGACGCTATCGAACTCCGATTCGGGCGTGCAGCATATCAAAACGAAGCTCTCGAAATTTTCTTTCTGAATCAACCATTTGTTTTTGCCCAGAAATCAAGGTATTTTTCTGATTTAATTATTTAAATTCGAATTAATTATGGATTAAAATATGAATTTTTTCTCTTGATGTTGTTTTATGATTTGATAATTCCATCGTGTAGATAATTTTCTCCTGATCAATTTGGTATATTATATGTCAAAAATAGAGTTCAATAACATGTTTAAAATTGAATTTGATTCTCGAATTTATGAAATTAAGGTTTAAATCGTTTGAATGTTCTTGATTGAGAATTGAGGATTTTAGTTTTCTTAATTCTGGGTAAAACTCGAAGGGTGTATACTTGTAGATCGTTCAAATTCCAATCGATTCATGTAGATTGAAGTAACGTTTGATTAAGGATTTGACGATGTCTTGTTTGCCGGAAAACTTAAGCTCTTTGACCCAGAGGATGACGAGGAGTGCGCCCTTTGCTGATAAACCAATAAGAGGAGTATTAATAATAAATTTACTTAACCTACTCTCTCGCATATTATCTATAACCTACACATATATCCTATAACCTAATTGGGCTATCCAGGGACTCTAAACCGTAGCTCTGATACCAAAACCTGTCACGCCCCCAACTTAAACAGCAAATTAAATATAACTATTACAACATATTAAAAAGAAGTAAACATAACCAACTCCAAGATCTTACAGTTTAGGGTTTGAAACAGCCCAACACTACCATCTATTACAACTGATTTTAAATAGCGAGTCCTCACACAAAACTACTATCTCTTATTCTACTTGAGCTCGAACATAAGCATCAGCATCACAGGTCTTACGGGCAGTCTGCTTGAATCTAACCATATCTGCTAGCTGTAATATCAGGGTAAAGCAAGGAGTGAGCCAAATGCTCAACAAGTGCTAAACAATACGATACGAAACATAAATCGAGATATAAATGACAATGGACAGACATAACCAATGATAACGAGAGATAAAACTATGGGTGATGGCATCATTTTGCTTGTATCAAAACAATTTTAAAATCATATCTTAATAAAAATCATTTTATGATGCTACGAATTACAGCCGGTGATCAGCCGCGAAGTAATCCCGAACCTCGCTGGGTTCTAAAACATTACTGGGATCCCTAGGCAACTTTTAAGCCTAAAATAAGTGTGGAAAGGACTCGCGTCTCAGTCCAGATCCACTATTCGAAGAAAACATTTATCCCCCTTTGGGACTGAAAATCCATATTTTATTTATTTCAAAAACTGATGCCGATTTATGACCAAAATCTCTTTTAATAGTAAATATTTTTATCAAGGGATTATAGTTCAACTCGAAACACGGGAAATATGGTACTAAATCTCAGGGCCATGATCCACTAAGCTTTATTTTATTAGGGTAACTGAAAGGATTTCATATATAAAACTTGGACAAGGAAGTGTAGTGAGGCTATTGGATATTATGAAGGGGTAGTGCCAAGCTGGGCTTAAAGCAATGGTTTCTCGACAAGGTGCAAGTGCTAGATCATTGAGAAGGTAAGCTTCATGAATACTAAAGGTGTTAAGGTGTGAAGAAATGATCTTTAACTCAGGATATATCAGAATTGTCAAGCTTTAGGATAAGAAAGAGGGGTATCAATCAATTAGGGACAACTTTGATAAATATCTGGCTTTCAGGTATCAAGGTAAGGTTCTATAGGGGTTCAAGTATCAGGATAAGATATCAATACTTAGGAATCATTAACATGTTAATCAAGAGGATCAATCAAGTATTATAACAACTCTTTGTTTTATCATGGCATTCAACTATCATGAAAAGACTTTTGAACTACTTGCAATACGTACTCGAGGGTTCATGGCATTTCTATATGATTCAAAGATGAACATAAGATATGTTGATTTAAATATATTAAAATGACTCAGGTTAGTTGCGTCAATATATAAGAACTATTTGTTACACAATTGCAGTGAATACGAAGATAGGTTGAATCACTTGCCTTGAGAAAGGCTGGTCTGGTCTGACTGGTAGGAGCAATTGGAAGCTTTACTCGACTTTTATGGCAAGTTTACCCTAGTCTCGAGATCCTACACAAATAATAATAATCCTCATTATAATATATTCTCACCAACTTAGCCTATTTACAACTCAAAATTAAACACGGATGGCACTTAGGCCTATATGCACTTAATTTATATTCACCTTTAATTTATAATTGCACACATATAGCCACATAATCACATATCATATATTAATACCAAAAAACACCATATACACCATAATGCAATACTAGGCTTGGATGATCTCGATCCCCCAACTTAAGTCACTTGGTCGCTAAACTAGACAAAGTCTTCTAATTTTGGCTTCCTAACTCGAGGCGCCTTTACTAAACTATCCAAGACCTATTGACCCTCACTTGGGCCTTTTCCTCTAATGACCTTATACTATCTTACAACTATGGTGGTTGACCTAGATCTCACTCCTAAGTGTTCTAAAACTATGTGCTAAGTGAAGGTGCTCACTGGTGTAAATTTCAGAATGATAACTATGGTTTCTTGAGTGCATTAGACACTCTTAAACTACAAGTTTTCCTTCAAAACTCTTACACAAGACTCTGCTGACCTTAGGGCATCTCCCAAACTTGATGTGGCTCAAGGGCCTAGCTGGGGCCTTCTTGGGCCTAAGCTTAAAGTCCATGGTTCCCCTGTTTTTCTGGGCAGAAAACGCCCTGACTTGAATTAACTTGTGACACATGGTTCTAACTCATATCCTATGAACTATGGCTGGAAAAACTTCTCTGACACTCCCTCTAACTAAGTCCCAACAGGGCCTAATGAGGGCCTACCCATGACATAGTCAAATCTCCCTATTTCTAAGTTGCAACAAAACTGTCCCGTGCTGGACAGATTTTGTGATTCTACTTATGCACCTAACCAAACGACATGCAAACCTCCAAACAACTCCTAAAACCTTTTATATACTCCCAATACTAACTTCTGGTGGATTGGGCCTCAAAGTGCACAACAAATGCTCATTCAAAACTTCCCCATAAACTAGTGCATCAAATCTGGAAAAATGAAAACACCAACTAATCCCTTTCCACCTTAACTCCCACTTAAAAATCAAGCACCCAACTATTTCCAAAGCAAACCTAGTGTCTTAATGTCCTAAAATGGTGTCTCAACAAAAGGGGAGATCATCCATGCCCAAAAACAACAATATGCAACTAAATATATAACATGCAACTCATGGAAAGCACATAACAAGATTTCGGCTAGGCATAAAGTTTTAAATGCTTGTAAAATCGACTTGCACCTATTACTTATCCTTAATAATCATGAAATATAACTTCTTTTAACTATTAATAAGAAATTTATCATGGAAACAATCTATTTTAAGCACACATATTTCGAATTTATAGATTTTTAAACATAACAACATGATTTCGAAAAGAGTAGCATGCAAAACATGGTTGATCATCATTTTAATGTGTTAAAACTAGCATGCATGGTTAAACATAAATATATAATGAAATTTCAGTAGCATGCAAAGGATTTTAAAGCATGATATCTCCATAAAATACTTAGTTAGCACATATACATAATATATCTCATAGAGAGCTCTTGAATTCACAAGAATCAAGAGTTTCTCTTTGGAGATCACATAAGAACTACACATGCATCCATGAAACTTCAACTTCCAAGTCACAAAATACTTGGAAAGTATATAAGATGAATGTAAGTAGAAGATTTACACTTGGGAAGATGAAGAATGAATTGAAAAATGGAAGGGGGTGGGGAATTTGGCCTTCGGCCGAGAGCAATGGTGGGAGGGGGAGGAGAGAAAATTTGTGGTGTGTTGGAGTGTGGAATGAGTAGAATGGCTTCTCCCACCTAAACTTTTGTTTTATGCTTTTTGGTTCACAAATAATGAGTGGAAGTGAGAACTTACAAAAATGTCGTTTAGCTAAAGTTAGGCCATTTCGCATGCAAGGCTAATGTAGTAATTTGGTAATAATCAAATGAGTTAGTGGGGTTGGAAAAGTCTTATTTGCCCTTTGAGAGAATAGAAAGGTGATTTGCATGAAAGGTCTCTTATGTAATTTGATAATTATAACCAATAAAATTTGTAAAGATTTATTTTTATAAAATAAAATACAAGTTCAAAAATTATAAAATTTATACCATAAAATAACCTGGATTTTTAGAAATTTTATAAAATCACTTTTGAAATTTGTGAATAAAATAACTTTTAAAAGAAAATTTCTCCAAGGTTTAGAATATTCCTTATAAATTAAAAATAAGGGAAATAAATAAACTCTCGCTTTGAAAAATCATATACTACATAAAGCAAATTTAAAATGCAGAAATTTTTCATTCACACAAGGTACAACCATTAAGTATATTCACTTACGGCTTTAATATCACACAAAATCCACAGATAATATTACATAAAATGCCGGTCGTAACATACAAACCTCCAACAAACACCTAAAACCTATCATATACTCCTAGTTCTAGCTTCTGGTAGTTTGGGCCTCAAAGTGCACAACAATGACATGGTCAAAACTCACTCTAAACCTCAGGGTACCAAACTGATTTTCTGCAGAAACTAATACTCTCCTTTCTCCAAGGTTCTTACTTAACAAACCCAACCAACAACAACCAAAGTACCCAAACCAAAACTTAACTAAGTTGATCTACTGAACTAACTCCCTTGCACTCAAAATAGGCTTAGTGGAGATCATCCTTACCTAAGGTGCAACATAGCAAAACAAAAGTAATCACATTACACAAATTATAAGTCATCAAGTTTTCAAGGACAACAACTTTTACCTTCTTGATAAGTATAAACGAGATAACAACACATATTAAGGAGCACGATTCTTAATTAATATCTTAACTTAACTAAAATGAAGGTTTACTAACAAAATATCAATTCGAATGATCAAGAACTTCCAAAAATTCAAGAGTGATCTACATGCATGCATGACTTCGAGTCTTACGAACCAAAACAACCTGATTTCCAAATAAATTTTCATTATAATTCAACATGCAAGCCTATCATGGATTATATCTAAATGACCACCTAGCATGCAAAGGTTATTACCAAGATTTTACTAAGATTTTCATGTTATCATCACAAAAACACACAAAATGAAACAAGGCAACCACAACACCATCCATTCGGCTCCTATCAAGTCATGGCCGAATGGATTAGGGTGAAAACAATATTTGCATAAGTGTAACACACTCATGTCTAGCCATTCTCAACCCTATGATACTATAACTCATGGTGAATGCCTTGAATTCACAAGAATCAAGGATATTCACTTTGAGCTTAACAAAAACACCACCATGCAAGGTCAACACATAAGTTTTCTACTCTAAACTCTTGAGATATACAAGAACAACATGTAGGGAGTAAGATTACTTGATTATAGGATGATTGTTTGAGTGAAGAAATGAAGAAAAGAAGGGAATGGGGGCCTCAGCTATGGAATGGCCGAGAAGGAGGGGGAAAAGCCGAGAGGGAGGGAGGAGGAGAAAGGGGAGGGTGAAGTGGTGGGGTAAAAAATGGAGTGATCATCACTCTTTGGTTGTTTTTATGTCTTTGATTTTACTAAAATGTGGGTGGGTTTGGGAAATGACAAGAGTAACCCTCTAGCTAAAGTTAGGCCATTTTGCATGCAAGGTCAATGAGGTAATTTGGCTAGCAAATTATGAGTTAGTGGGATTGGAAATGTCTTCTTTGTCCTTTAAGAGAATAGAAGAGTGATTTGCATGCAAGGGCTTCCATGTAATTTGCTAATTATAACAAATAAAATTTTTAAAGATTTATTTTTATAAAATAAAATACAAGTTCAAAAATTATAAATATTTTACCATAAAATAACTTGGATTTTTAGAATTTTTATAAAATCACCTTTGAAATTTGTGCACAAAATTACTTTTAAAAGAAAATTTCTCCAAGGTTTAGAATATTCCTTATAAATCAAAAATAAGGGAAATAAATAAACTTTTACTTTGAAAAATCATATACTACATAAAGCAAATTTATAATACAGAAATTTTCATTCACATAAACGTACAATCATTAAGTATATTTACATTTGGCTCTAATATTATACCAAGTCCACAAATAATATTACACAAAATGCCGGTCGTAACAGATTTAGTGCAAATTTATTTGCATAAATATTGGGAATGTCTGTAAAATTGTTTTTATGGTTTTGTAATTACAATAATTATTTTTAGGATTTTATAAAATTGAGAAATCAATATTTTATTAATTATTTATCTTTAAATGATTTTCTGAATGCTTTTATTTGTAAAATCCATATTTAATTCAAGAATTCTTCAAAAATTATGAAACTCATATTTATTTAAGTTTGGAATATTTCGAGAATTTTAAAATTATCTTGGTAATTTTTGGGATTAATTTTACTCGCGCGTTATTTCGTTTTATTTATAAAAGTGGGTATAAGTGGTATTTCAAAAATTGTGCTAAAATTATGAAAATTACGTTTTTATAAACTTCGGGATATTTGTAATATTTTAAGACTATTTTTGTAATTTTCTGAATTTGTTTTAAGTGCAGCTCGGATCGTTAACTGTTAAATGCGGGTACAAGTTACGTTTCAAATATACTTTGAAAATTATGAAAAATTTATTTTTAATAATTATGAATTATTTCTGATATTTTAAAACTATTTTGATAATTTCTCGGGTTTATTTTACCCGCAACTTGGTTCGATAAATCGTAAATTTTCAGAATAAATTTATATTGCGGGACACGTGTTAATTATTCAGGGAGCATTGTTTTTGCTGCGTGTCCTGTCTTTGTTGATTCGTGACAGAACTCAAAAACCACACCCAAATATACACACAAAATATCACAGTCTCCTCTCTCTTCCTCGGTCTCGCATCTCTCTGTCTCTCCTCCCTCCTAATCTCCCTTCTCTCTGTTGGTGTTTTTCCCTGAGCGGCAGAGTCGGCTCAGAGTTGATCGGTAATAGCTGTAAGGCCCTGTAAGGCAAGTACATCTAAACCTTTTTCGAAATATAATGCAAATATTTTTAAATTATCTCGTGACATATTGTTAATCATTCAAAATAATTTTGTTTTATATTGAAAGTACCTTGAATCATACAACTTTGAACCGGATCACATCATTTGAACTTTAAGCCATAAGCCCTATTCTTTATAAACCATCCTTTGTTGACTTTCAGATACCAAACCACACAAATATTATACTACTCCTCAAATGTATAACTACCAAACACCAAACACTGGAACAAAATTGTTTGAAAACACAGAAACTTTTATACTCCGACCATTCTTTATAACATCAAAGAACTATACCTTGAAATATCACTATTTGTCTAATACCTGATACTTTTACAGACTGAAACCAGTTTCTTATACATACCCTGATATACCCTTGAGATATCCATGAGTTTCCTTACGTTTTTATTCAAGTGTTTAATCATTATTGATTATGATCTTGTTGTATCAAATTATATTGTTTATCATATTGAATTGCTTTAGAATTGGGTAGTTTTTTTTTATATGGACCAGATTCGTGGTCCGACTATATCAATTGTCAAGTTAGGCCAATGTGTGCCTTGGATCCAGTAGTTAGAGCAGTGCTGTGTGCTTTGCTCGGGGTTAGTGCGTAACTGATCAGCAGCTTAACCTTGGTTTTAAAACTTAAAATGAATATCCAATTCTAATGATTAGTTAAAAAAAACTTGTTTCCTTTGAATCATCTCATTTGATCATTGATTAACCCCAGTTATCGTTATTATGACTTGCTGAGCTAGTTAGCTCACTCTTGCGAATCTTTTTATAAATTTTATAGTTGAAAAAGATATGGATGATAGTGAAGTTCCTCAGTCCAAAGTGCGGGCTAGGGTTCCAGTTTAAGTTGGATCGAGCTAGCAGGAGGTTTATATATTAGAGAGATAGTAAGATTATAAGAATAATTATATTATCAGTTGTAAGTTAAATTAGTTGGGATTTGGTACGTTGTAATAAAAGTTAAGGTTGTGGCTTGTATTCATACTTTAACCTGTTGCGATCCGTGGTTATGTAAAGCAGGGTCATTGTAAATAGTATCTTATATACAAGTTTATATATTGTGTATGTGTTGTGGACTCCAAACTTCTGACCTGGGTTTGGAGGGCGCCACAGGTAAAGCTGGATGTTTTGTAAGTTGTAATTAATAGTCTTATTAAAATCTTACTGCATTTGAAATTAAATGTTTTTGACATCATCAAATGTATTAACTTGTACATTCTTACATAATTTACAAGTTGGGGGAGATTGTTGGATATATTTGAGATGTCATGTCTAATATGTTTCATGTTTAGTTTTCAGATCTTAACTAACAGGAAATATCAGTTCTTGCTGAAATTAGGACTTACTGAAAGTCGGGACTTAAGGATATCAGGACTTAGATTATCAGAAGATAATATCAGAAGATGGATATCAGAACTTAAGTACTGGAGGACTAACAGTTAAGGAAAGAAGCTGATTTACAGGAAAGAAGATCGAGACTAATACAAGAAGAAGATATGCATGGAAAGAGTTAGAGGACTAGAAGAATTATATAAGATATCTGGTTGATATATTTTAGGAGACAGAATTATATTCCATATCAACTAGAAGTTATCTTGTAACTGTGTGTCTATATAAACACAGACATAGGTTTACTCTATAAGAGTTACGATCATCGAGAAGATCATACAATTGTAACCTAGCAGCTCTCGTGATATTTGTTCATCACTGAGAGAGAACAGTTCCATTGTAATAGAGTTTATTATATCGAATACATCTAGTTTCTATTACTGGTGCTTTAAATCGATTTGATTGTATTCAACACTGTATTCAACCCCATTCTATAGTGTTGTGTGACATAACAGATTTACTTTGGAGAGACTGTATGGCATCCTGAAAACTTATAAGCTTGAAATAGAGCAAGATGAGAGGATGGAGAGAGGAAAGAAGAAAGGAGGATCCATTGCACTAGTTGCTAAGTTGGAAAAAGAGAAGGAGATGAAGATAGAAGTTATTGAGTCAACTTCAAAGGTCTGTGAAAATAAGGGCAAGGGGCTGGTAGCAGAAAATGAAGATTCTTTGAGCCGAGATGACATGGAGGATATTGATAAATATCTTGCATTTCTTTCCAGAAGATTTGCCAAGCTCAAGTTCAAGAAGAACTTTGGAGCAGCTAAGCCAAAGAGAAACATGGTGGATAAATCAATATCCAAATGTTTCAAATGTGGCTTGGCAGAGCACTTTGCCAGTGAGTGTAGAAAGTCAGATTCCAGCAAGAAGGAAAGGGCTTTCATTATACAAGAAAATGACTGGGCAGCAGATGGTCTGGATGAGGATGAGGATGTCAGCTATGTCAATCTAGCCCTAATGGCCAAGTCTGATGAAACAGAGACAAGTTCTTCAAGTAATCAGGTAATCACCACTAACCTTGCACATTTATCTAAAGCTGAGTGTAATGATGCTATAAATGACATGTCTACAGAATTATATCATTTGCGTGTTACACTTAAGTCTCTTACTAAGGAAAATGCTAAAATCAAAGAAAACAATTTGTTTTTAAGTGAGAGGAATAATGTGCTAAAGTCTCAATTTATTGAATTTGAAAATTGAGAATTGAGTGTAAAATTGCTAAGGACGAATTAACTGAGTCCTTGAAGAAAGAGGAGATCTTGAAAAAAGCAGCTTGAACGAGAACAAGAGGTGATTAAGGCATGGAAAACATCTAGAGATGTTCATGCTCAAATCACCAAAGTTCAAGGGATTGAGTCTTTCTGTGATACAGCTTGGAAGAAGGATAATGAGAAGCTGGAATCCAATTTGGTTGAAGGATTGCTAACAGATGTGGACTCGATGGATGATGAGAGTCATCCGTCGGATAATCAAAAGGATTATCCGTCGAGTGACATAAATCCTCATCCGTCGGCTGCCAGCAAATATGTGAGTAAAGCCAAACTTGCCAAGTTAAATGAAAAATATGGATCAGTTTCCAAAAACTTCATTTAAGGAGAATCTAGTCAAGTGAAGAAGGAAAAGAAAGTGAATGTTGGTCATCTATATATCAAGCAATTGAATGACAGACTAGAAAAGATTGAGGTTAAAACAGAGGCTAAAAGGAAAAATAATAGAAATGGTAAAGTAGGGATTAACAAGCATAACAACTACACACCTGATAAGTATGCTCCAAGAAAAATTTGTGTTAAGTATGGTAGTGTAAATCATCTGTCTGTTAATTGCAAATCTGCCATGCCTACTTCCATATTTGTGCCACCTCATTTTCCCAACAGGAATGCCATGCCTTCTATGCCTATGAATGCAATGTCTACACAGAATATGAATGCACAATTTGCTAATATGCCATTTGCACCTAATCCTTATTATGATGCATTTAGTATGCCTCAAATGCCATTTAGCATGCCCTACTGGAATAACATGTTTACTAATAGCATGCCATTTCCTGTTAATCAAAATGTGCATGATAATTCTGTTGTAATGAATGGATTCAGATTGACTTAGTGAGATTGGTAAAAGCTACAAGGACTGTCAGTTGTAGTTAGTTATCTAGTTAAACTCTTATTGCATTTGTACTTAATTGTTTTTGACATCATCAAATCTATTAACTTGTATATTTTGCATAATTTACAAGTTGGGGGGAAATGTTAAATATATTTGAGATGTCATGTCTAATATGATTCATGTTTAGTTTTCAGATCTTAACAAATAGGTCATATCAGGACTTACTGAAATCAGGACTTACTGGAAGTCAGAACTTAATATCAGAACTTAAGGTCCTATCAGAACTTGAGTACGGGATGTTAGTCCCTTAACAATATAGCAAGAATTACAGAAGGGGGGTTGAATGGAATTCTTGAACCTTTTTCTTAAAATAAAAATGTTCAACTCGATTTTGGATATATTTGTTTTGATTAGCACAATGCGGAATGTAAACTTGAATGAATCAAAACATAAGTAATTAAAAATAAGAGTCTTTAAAAACTTTCTGGTGGATTTAAACAATTCCACCAGAGATATATTTAATATATCGAGAGGACTCTGTGTGCAGAAATGCCCACAGCTGCTTACACAAATAGAACTGCTAAAAACACAGGAAATGCTAAAGATAGTGATTACAAAGATTTCTCTGTTGTTGTTTCTTAGTTCTCTCAGTTCTTTTTCTATTTGATACTCTCTTGGTTTATATAATATCAAGATTACAAAGTCAAAAGAACTGAACAAATATAAAATCTAACAGTCTTGATCTTTGCTGCTTTTCGTCCTCTATTACCCAGTTAATGAGCTTCCACAGTGTACTTGTATCCAACTCAACGACTGTGTGTCAGCTTTCACTGTTCAGCTGATGTTTAAATCTTGATATAATCATCTGTCGACTTTCAGATCATCCGTCGATGACTTAATTGATCATCCGTCGACTGCTATGTTAAATATCCATTGATAGTAATTTGATCATCCGTCGAAGCTTTGTTAAGCATCCGTTGGTAGCTATTTTGGCACTTGACTTCAATTCCCTTATACAGAATTACAAGATATTGCTTATGTACAGTTGATCAACCTATTCTGCATATCTAGTTAAAGTCAACATGACTTATATGCTACTACAGATTCTATACAAAGGAGCATACAGCACTGTACTACAAACTTATTATTACATAAGCTACTCACTCGATGGATAATAAGTTAATCATCCGTCGGGACTATAATGAGTTATCCGTCGGGGCTATAATTCTTATCCGTCGAGTGCTACATTATTTCACTAAGTAAAATCTACTTAGATGTTTTGTTTAGGTAATCATCAAGTACTCAACATATTCACAACAATCTCCCCCAATTTATGTCTACTGGAATTGTAGCCATAAATTAAGAGATACTTGATGATGACAAAACATCCTTAACATATATCTTTAAAGATAAGTAGATAAAACTGAAAGTGCTTCAATTTAAACAAAAATGTACAAGGTTTGGCTCACAGTCAGTTCAAGATGCTCCTCTAGTCTGAGCAGATTTTTCTAGTTTCTTGAAGGTCTGGATCTTCTTCCAAGCTTTCTGTTGTTTTCTTCAATTTGATTCTGGAGCTGTCTGTGGAATTTTAATTCATCAGTATCTGAGAGATCTAACATTTCTTGCATTTCCAAGAGAGTCTCATTTCTAGAGATACTCAATTGGTCTTCTAATCTGAAGAATCTTCTCACACCCTTGTCATCCATGAATTCCATCAGCCAGTAGGGCCTTAGATGCACTCTTCTCCCTGTGTATGGGATGATAAGAGTTTTGGGTAGTGCATCTTTGGCTCTAACACTCCTTAGCTCTTCAATCTTCTTCAATACTAATCTTCTTGCAGTTACATTGAACCCAAAGTTTTTCTTGAAGGATGAATAGATTTTGATCAACACAGCTTGGCTTTCTTGAAGTATCCTGTGAAGAGACCACTGAATCTCCCTTCCCCCTTTGTACTTGAACACCAACCTTTCAGGTAGGTTTCTGTATGCATCAATTGCCCTTACCTCATCCAGCTCCTCCAGATAAAGGTTTAGATCTGAGAATTCTTTGATGTCACACAAGTACAGGTAGTCTCCCCTGTTGACCTTGGGTTGAGCTTTGACTACTGACTTGGATTTGAGAGGTGACAACTTCACTCTCTTGACTGCCCTTGATTTTGTCCTTCTTGGCTTAGTAGGAATTGGCAAGTTGAAGTCAAGAATTGGTAATTTATCCCACTCTATTGGCTCATCCTTTGGCACAATAGGCTCTCCATGTATGTTCCTGTAGGGGTCCACCACCCTTA
Source organism: Apium graveolens (assembly GCF_009905375.1). NCBI lineage: Eukaryota > Viridiplantae > Streptophyta > Magnoliopsida > Apiales > Apiaceae > Apium > Apium graveolens. Next base: position 91,994,582 of record NC_133651.1, read on the forward strand.
TGTCTTCAAACACCACAGAGGGCTTTGATGCTTGAGTTTCAGCTTGAGTGGATTCCTTTGGAAATTGATCTTCCAATTCCTTGTCAACAACATCCAACTTTCTTTTTGTTCTTTTAGCCAGTTCTTTCTTTCTTGAGGATTTCTTCTGTTCTTCAATCTTCTTCTCTGATTCAGTAGCTTGAGATGGTTGAGAGGGAATTTGTTGAGAAGAATTCACAGCCTGTAGCTTGGCCAAGATAGCAAACTGTTCTTTCTTTTGTTTAGACTTCTTTGCATCTAGAGCAGCTTGCCTTTTTTCCTGCTTCAATCTGGCTTTTTCTTCTTCCTTTGCATGAGCAAATTGTGGATGTCCAGCTACCACACAAATTTCCGTCCCAATCTGAATATCTTTGCAATTCTCTTTCTTGAGGCTGAATCAGCTGGATCTTTGTAGAGGAGAATAGATCTTGACAGAAGCTTCTTTTCATCAGGCTTCGGTGTCTCATACACAGAATCCATAGGGTTCTTCAAAGATAACTTTGGATAGTTTGTCCTTGGTTTAAGAATTATCTCAGCCTTTGTAGTCTTGATGCAGGAAGATTGTCCTTTCTCCAGATAGTTCATGCTCATCTCATTCACATTGATTGGCTTGACATGAGAGTGATGGATGGCTGACTGATCTGGTTCCTTGACTAATTGAAACTTTTTCTGTATTTCCTCATCAATCTTTTTCCAGTTGATCAGAGTCAACTCTCCTTTATCAGCATCTTTCAAATTTGCTGCTGCTGCATTTATAAGATCTATACCATCTGCAACTGGTGGCTTGGAGATAGTAACTGAAGGTAAAATTACTTTGCTGATTTGAACTAGAAGTTTCTCCCCCTCAGTTGGTCCTTTCTCCCCCTTACTTGATTCTCTCTCCCCCTTTTTGTTATCATCAAGTGGAGGAGTTAGGCCTTGTGCTTTAGCCAGTTGCATAAGAAGATTTGTCTGAGTCTGTTGATTTTGAAGAAGTAGAGCCACTGAATTCTCAATAACCTGAACTCTGTTCTCCAGCTTGGCTATCTTCTTGTCAGAATCTGATTCTCTCCTTAATCTTAGTAATAGATCATGCATGGTACCATATGGCATTATTGAATCCAGCTTCTCAGAGTTATATGTCTTTAAGTCAGCTATATCCTTTTTCAATTCATGCACACTGAGATTCTGTCTTGAGTGTTGGATCTTCATTAAATGTAAAGAGTCTAGGTGAGCTTGAAGAATAGCCTTGGTACCAGCATCTGAAGCTTCCTGAAGGGCCTGCTGAATAGCTATTATTTGTTTTACCAAAGACACCTCAAATTGCCCTAGTGAAAATTCCTTTGCCCATGCCCATTTAGGTAAACTTAAAGCAGAACTTGGGCCTTCAGCTCCCCCTAAGTTCATGCTTCCATCCAAAGAACCAGAGTCATCATCATTAGAATTTACTCCAAATTCTTCAGATGGCTCTCCAGCTTGAGAAGGCATTCTGTTCACAGCAGCTTTATCTCTTTGAAGAGATTCTGTGGTGTGCACTAAATTCAAAGTCTGCTCTGCCTCCATATTGCCCTGAGCAGCCAACAGTGGATAGGCTGAAACAGGGTGAGTAAAAGTATCAGCATCCAAGGAAATGTTATCAATTACAGCTTTGTAATGTTGCTGAAATTGTCTTTCCTTTTCAGCATCATCCACAATCATTGACTCACTAGCAATGGCTGGTTCCATCCTTATTTCTCCAGTACCTGCCTTTCTCTCATATTCTCTCTTTTGTTGCATCAGGGTCTCACCCTGGCTCCCCACCCTCACACCCTCACCTTCACCTACTAAGGTGGGACTCCTCTCACTCACTTTTGCCAATCCTGAATGAATGGATTGCTGAGATTCACTCTTTTCCTCTCCTTTTGCCTGGGAGCAACCCAACCTCTCACTCAATGCACTCTCCTCTCTCAGTCCTAAGAGTGATTGTATTACCACCAAATCTTCTGCACTTGAAATTATTGAAGTTTGAAGTTGTGCAGAGACACTCGACGGATAAGTGATATCCGTCGGGTGAGTGGTAAAGCTATCCGACGGATAACTGCTGTTAAGCTTATCCGTCGGGATACAATCACTACTCGACGGATGAGCAATATCCATCGAGAGAGTAGAAATGAATGAGGTGGGAAGAGAAACTATTGTTGACTCTGTGTTGATTGAAGTTATTTGAGGCACAGAGGTCACAATAGAATCAGAAAGAATTGGCAAGTGAGCCAACAAATCATCTAAAAGATGATGCTCACTTGCACTAGATTTTGGCTTCCCCAACAGAGTTAAAGAAGGGGAATCAGGAATTGAAGTGTTTATCATGTCCACTTCCAGTGAGTTAGTTGGTGAGTATTGTGTTTCTGTGGCTTCTATTATGAGAGATTTTGGCTGTGACTCCACATTTATTGGAGCCACATCAATCTGAATTTGAGAAGGTGCAGGGACTGTGTCTTTAGCACCAGTTTGCAGTAAGTGTGTGCCCTGTGCATCCCCAGTTGTTTTGGATTTCTTTTTTTCAGTGTAGGTTTGATGTGAGCTTGTGTCCCTAACCCTCTTGGCCTGTGCTCTTGGATGAGAGCTTTGTTCAATAGCCACATCCTTTTGGGAGGATGCAGCTAGAAGTGAGCTTTTGTCCTTTTTAAGCACTACAGTTTGTTGGGAAACTGCAGTGTGGCTAGGCTGGGATTCACTCAACTCTCCAACCTTATCCTTGGGGTTTCTTTGTTGTTCACCCCTTCCCTCACCTATCTTACCCTCCTTCACACTCCCCTCTTTGGTTTTGGTAGATTTTTGAACTGGTACCTTTTGAGAGATACTAGAGGGGGTTTTCTTTGATTTGGATTTAGAAATTGCAGTTGTTTTGGCAGCTTTGGTAGGCAACTGTTTGGTCATTGTCACAGTTGCCATAGCTATGCCTGAAGTCAAAGAAATAGAAGAGATTGGAATAGTTGAGGGTCTGGATGAACTTACCTCACTTACCTGAGGTGTCAGCATTACAGGAAAATAGAACATTGGCACATCCTTGTGATGGTTGGCTCTGTTAAAGTCTGCAATGATTCTTCTCTCTTGAACCCAATAAGCTAATTTGTTGTTTGGGTTCTCAAGTTCAATCTCTCGACAAAGATGGTTAGCCAAAAGTATAAAAAATCTAGCATAGTAAATATTCTTTCCTCTTTTGGCTAAGTCACCTAGTTTAAAACCTAACTCATACACAACAAGGTCACTGAAATTGTAATATTTGTCTGTAACTAGCATGTATAGCATGTTAAGCATGGAAATGTTCACATAATCAAAATTACTGATTTTTCCAGAAAAGACTTTAGTTACTACATCACATAAGTAACTCCATTCCTTCCTAAGACCTAGTCTTCTAATTTCACTTAGTTTTGCAGTAGGAAGTGCATAGTGAATGGAATTGAGCATATTGACAATATCAGTGTCAGTGTGTGGTGCAGTTACATTATCATCAGGAATCTTGAAACATGCTTTTATTACATCACTATTGATACAGAAATCATTACCTTTGATGGTTAGAGTGATGGTTTTGTCAGTAGAGTTGTAGATTGCTGTTGTCCACATCTCCTCAACAACTTCACAATAAATTGTGGGTGATTCCAGCATGGCAAAACTTAACTTACAGTTGTGCACGAAGTCCATCATCTTATGATAGTCTTCAGATTGCTGAATCCCCTTATTGACCAAGGCAGTGAAGTTGTTCTTCTCATAGATGAACCCAGTCTGTGACATGATCTTAACTACGGGTGCCATTATTAGAGAAGAAAAGCTTGAAGAGAAAGAGGATTTTTGCTTGAGAGAGAATGAAGTAACACAGTTGAATTTGAGAATGATAAAAGAAAATGATTAGAATGAAATAAGCTTTTATACTCTACTCAAAATCAACTGATAAAAATAATAAAGAGAAGTAAATTACCCAATAGAAATTGTCTAAAATAGCCGTTTTAAAATAAACTGTAAGAATTCCACCCATTATCCGTCGTGTAATGCTTACAAACTGTAAGTATACTCGATGGATAATGTTCAGGGAATTAACGGTTAAGATTTTGACACTTCGACGGATGAGGATAAGTTGATATCCGTCGAGCTTTAAAATACTCCAGAAAAGTAATTGATTTTTATTTATAATTTGTATATCGACGGATGACTCAACTCGATGGATAATGGTCATCCGTCGCGATGCAAATTTTGACTTAGCCAAAATTTTCATCCAAGACTAAAAATCAGTTAAATTTCTGGCTACCTTTCAATTTGCAAAATAATTCAGATAAATTCAAGAGTAATTAAGCATACCTAACTCAGTTACCAACCTAGAAATGGTGGATTCATCCAGTGGTTTGGTAAAAATATCTGCAAGTTGCTTCTCACTTGGAACAAAATGTAACTCTATAGTACCATTCATTACATGTTCCCTTATGAAATGGTATTTGATGTCTATATGCTTTGTCCTTGAATGTTGCACTGGATTTTCAGTGATGGCAATTGCACTTGTGTTGTCACAGAAAATAGGAATCCTTTCAACTTGCAAACCATAGTCTAGCAATTGATTTTTCATCCATAAAATCTGTGCACAGCAACTGCCAGCAGCAAATATATTCAGCTTCAGCTGTAGAAGTAGAAACTGAATTTTGCTTTTTACTGAACCAGGACACAAGCTTGTCTCCTAAAAATTGACAGGTTCCTGTTGTGCTTTTTCTATCAATTCCGCAACCTGCATAATCTGCATCTGAATAACCAGTTAGATCAAAACCAGAATCTCTAGGATACCAAATGCCAAGGTTTGGTGTTCCTTTGAGATATCTGAAAATTCTCTTAATAGCTATCAAATGAGACTCTCTAGGATCATCCTGAAATCTAGCACACAAACATGTAGCAAATATTATTTCTGGCCTACTAGCTGTTAAGTACAGAAGTGAGCCAACCATGCCTCTATAACTTGAAATATCCACAGACTTTTCAGTAGTGTTTAGTTCAAGCTTAGTTGCAGTGGCCATGGGAGTTTTTGCAGATGTGCAATCCATTAGATCAAACTTCTTTAAAAGATCAAAAATATATTTAGTTTGACTAATGAATATTCCATCACTAACTTGCTTAACTTGTAAGCCAAGAAAGTAAGTTAGTTCTCCCATCATACTCATTTCATACTTGCTTTGCATCAGTTTGGCAAACTTTTTACAAAGTTTCTCATCTGTAGAGCCAAAAATAATATCATCTACATAAATTTGAACAAGTATGCTAGAGCCATTCACATTTCTGAAAAATAAAGTTTTATCTACGGAACCTCTTGTGAAGTGATTTTCCAAAAGGAACTTTGATAAAGTGTCATACCAGGCTTTAGGTGCTTGCTTCAGTCCATAAAGTGCTTTCAGTAGATAATAGACGTACTCTGGGAAATTTGGATCTTCAAAGCCAGGAGGTTGACTTACATACACTTCTTCCTCCAAATCTCCATTCAGAAAGGCACTTTTGACATCCATTTGATAGACCTTGAAATTGGCATGGGCTGCATAGGCTAAGAAGATTCTGATGGCTTCAAGTCTTGCAACAGGAGCAAATGTTTCATCAAAATCTATTCCTTCTTGCTGACAATAGCCTTTAGCAACCAATCTTGCTTTGTTCCTTACTACTATGCCATTTTCATCCATCTTGTTTCTGAATACCCATTTGGTGTCTATTGGATTCTTTCCTTTAGGCTTGGGTACCAGCTTCCATACTTTATTCCTTTTAAATAGGATCTAACAAGGCTTCTTCTACCTTCTTTGGTTCTTCCTTAGACAGGAAGCTGCTGTATAGACATGCTTCTTGAGTTGCTCTCCTGGTTTGAACTCTGGAAGAAACATCACCAATAATCAGTTCAAAGGGGTGATCTTTTGTCCATTTTCTTGGTTGAGGTAGATTAGCCCTAGATGAAAAGACCTCAATGTTGTCTTGATGTGTAATTGAGTTTTGATTTCTAGAAACTCCCCATGAGTTTGTGGATCTTTGATTTTAGATTGGGGTGCTTTCTATGGGTGATCTGCCTTGACTTCCTGCTCCTTTTGATAACCCGACGGATGGTGAATTTTGAGTACCGACGGATGAGGCAGGTTGTCTTCCGATGGATAATACAGATTGCCTTCCGACGGATGAAGCATTATGTAACTCGACGGATGTTGAGTTTTGTGCTTCATTTGTGGTAGATTTTTCTGCATTATCCTTAGACACTGTTTCTTGATCACTCTCATCATCACTTTCATCACTGACCATCTCAACATTGTCGAATTTGAGGCTCTCATGGTAATCTCCATCTTTTAGTCCTTCAATCTTTTTATCATCAAACACAACATGTATAGATTCAACAACAATGTTGGTTCTTAGATTGTAGACTCTATATGCTTTACCAACAGCATATCCAACAAAAATTCCTTCATCTGCTTTAGCATCAAACTTCCCATTTTGATCAGTTTGATTTCTCAGAATACAGCATTTACAGCCAAAGACATGAAGAAAGTTCAGAGTTGGCTTCTTGTTCTTGAACAATTGATAAGGTGTCATGCATCTTACTTGATTAATCAGAGAGATGTTCTGAGTGTAGCATGCAGTATTTACAGCTTCAGCCCAGAAGTATGTTGGTAGTTTTGATTCTTCAAGCATTGTCCTTGCAGCTTCAATAAGAGATCTATTCTTTCTTTCCACTACTCCATTCTGTTGTGGAGTCCTTGCTGCTGAAAACTCATGCAAGATTCCATTTTCCTCACAAAATGCTCTCATGACATAGTTCTTGAACTCAGTTCCATTATCACTCCTGATTATTCTAACTTTGAAATCAGGATGATCGTTAACTTGCCTTATGTGATTGATGATGATTTCACTAGCCTCATCTTTGGACTTTAGGAAATAGGTCCAAGAGAACTTTGAGAAATCATCTACAATTACTAGGCAAAATCTTTTCTTTGAGATTGACAATATATTGACTGGTCCAAACAAATCCATGTGAAGCAGGTGTAGAGGCTCTTCAATTGTTGAATCAAGTTTCTTCCTGAATGATGCTTTAATCTGCTTCCCTTTTTGGCAGGCATCATACAGTCCATCCTTTGTAAACTCCACCATAGGAATGCCTCTAACTAGCTCTTTCTTTACCAGCTCATTCATGGTCTTGAAGTTCAAATGAGATAGCTTCTTGTGCCATAGCCAACTTTCATCTTGACTTGCTTTACTGAGAAGACAAGTTACAGATTCTGCTTTAGTTGAGTTAAAGTTAGCTAGATACACATTTCCTCTTCTCACACCAGTGAGAACCACTTTGTTGTTTTGATTATTAATCACAACACAGGTTTCTTTGTTGAAGGTTACTGAGTTGCCTTTATCACAAAGCTGGCTGATACTCAACAGATTGTGTATGAGACCATCCACTAAGGCAACCTCTTCAATGATGACATTGTCCTTTGAAATCAAGCCATATCCCACAGTATAACCTTTGCTGTCATCTCCAAAAGTGATACTTGGGCCAGCTCTCTCTTCAAACTCTGTGAGCAGGGTAGAATCACCAGTCATGTGTCTTGAACAACCACTATCCAAGTACCAAAGATTCCTTCTATTTCCCTGCACACATCAAAATCAAATCAAGTTGATTTTGGTACCCAAGTTTCCTTAGATCCTGCCTTGTTAGCTTTTTTCTTCTGTTTCTTAGGTCTTAACTCATTTGACTTAGGAATTTCAGATTCTTCCTTAGTCATTTGGGTTGGGCCTTTGAAACCATTAGATGCAACAGAATTATCATGCATGTTATGGCTAACAGGAAATGGCATGCTTGGTGGAAACATGTTATTCCAGTAAGGCATGCTAAATGGCATTTGAGGCATATTGTATGCAGCATAATATGGATTAGATGCAAATGGCATATTAGCAAACTGTGCATTCATGTTCTGTGTAGGCATAGCATTAATAGACATGGGAGGCATGGCATTCATGTTAGAGAATTGAGGCTGAACAGACATGGGAGTAGGCATGGCAGATTTGCAATTAACAGACAAATGATTTACACTACCACATTTGACACAGATTTTTCTAGGAGCATATTTGTCAGGTGTGTAGTTATTATGTTTGTTAATCCCTACTTTACTATTCCTATTGTTTTTCCTTTTAGTCTCTGTTTTTACCTCTATCTTCTCAAGTCTGTCACTTAACTGTTTGACAGTCATGTGACCAACATTAGCCTTCTTCCCTTTCTTGGCTTGACTTGACTCTCCTCAAACAAAGTTCTTGGAAACAGACCCATACTTTTTATTTAGCTTGGTTAATTTGGCTTTGCTAATGGGTTTGCTCACAGCCGACGGATGAAGATTTTTATCATTCGATGGATAACACTTTTTGTTATCCGACGGATAGATCTCATCATTCGTCGAGTCTACATCTGTCAGCAATCCATCTACCAAAATAGGTTCTAGTTTCTCCTTATTCTTTTTCCAAGCTTCATCACAAAAAGACTCAATTCCTTGAACCTTGGTGATTTGAGCATGAACATCTCTGGATGTTTTCCATGCTTTAATCACCTCCTGTTCACGATCGAGCTCCTTCTTTAAAATTTCTTCCTTTTTCAAGGACTTAGTTAATTCCTCCTTGGCAATTCTACACTCAATTTTTAGTTTCTCAAACTCAACAAACTGAGACTCAAGCACATTATTCCTCTCACTCAAAAACAAGTTATTTTCTTTGATTTTAGCATTTTCTTTAGTGAGGGACTTAAGTGTAACACGCAAATGATACAATTCTGTAGACATGTCATTTATTGCATCATTACACTCAGCTTTAGATAAATGTGCAAGGTTTGTAGTGATTACCTGATTACTTGAGGAACTTGTCTCTGTTTCATCAGACTTGGCCATAAAGGCTAGATTGACATAGCTGACATCCTCATCTTCATCCAAACCATCAGCTGCCCAGTCATTCTCTTGTGTAATAAAAGCCCTTTCCTTCTGTTTGAGTAGATCAAAGTATTTTTGCTTATAATCCACAGACTCAAATCTTTTCTTACTGGAATCTGACTTTCTACACTCATTTGCAAAATGCCCTGCCAAGCCACATTTGAAACACTTGAATTTTGATTTATCCACCATGTTTCTATTTGGCTTGGCAGCTCCAAAGTTCTTCTTGACTTGAGCTTGGCAAATATTCTTGAAAGGAATGCTAGGTGCTCATCAATGTCCTCCATGTCATCTTGGCTCAATGAATCTTCACTTTCTGCAGCTAGCCCTTTACCCTTGCTTTCATAGGCCTTTGAAGTTGATTCCACAGCTTCCATATTCACTTCCTTCTCCTTTTCCAGTTTAGCCACTAGTGCAATGGATCCTCCTTTCTTCTTTCCTCTCTCCATTCTTTCATCCTGCTCTATCTCAAGCTCATAGGTCTTCAGAATGCCATACAGTCTCTCTAAAGTAAACTCCTTATAATCTTGTGAGTTTCTCAATGAGACTGTCATTGGTTTCCATTCCTTTGGAAGAGATCTGAGAAATTTCAGATTGGAGTCTTTAGTCTGATAGACTCTTCCATGCAATTTAAGAGCATTTAGTAGCTTTTGGAATCTACTAAAAATGTCAGTGAGCGACTCACTTTCTTCATTGTGAAAATGCTCATATTGCTGAATCAGGAGCTGCATTTTATTTTCTCTTACTTGCTCAGTACCATCACAGATTATCTGTATTGTGTCCCAAACTTCCTTGGCAGTCTTGCAGTTGATGATGTTATCAAACATGTCTGCATCAAAACCATTGAACAGAATGTTCATGGCCTTTTTATCTTTCCTGACTTGTTCAATATCAGGATCAGACCATTCATGCCTTGGCTTTGGAACAGATGGTTCATTTCCTGTTGCAGCTCTCATTGGAACATGAGGGCCTCTTTCTATGCAGTCCACATATGCCTCATCTTGAGAAAGCATATGAAGATGCATCTTTACCTTCCAATGATGGTAATTATCTTTATCAAGAAAAGGAATATTGACTCTAACATCTTTCTTGTTCATTTTGCTGAATTATTTTGATCTTTAAACTCTTTGTAGATTAAGAGCCTGCTCTGATACCAATTGTTAGTCCCTTAACAATATAGCAAGAATTACAGAGGGGGGTTGAATGGAATTCTTGAACCTTTTTCTTAAAATAAAAATGTTCAACTCGATTATGGATATATTTGTTTTGATTAGCACAATGCGGAATGTAAACTTGAATGAATCAAAACATAAGTAATTAAAAACAAGAGTCTTTAAAAACTTTCTGGTGGATTTAAACAATTCCACCAGAGATATATTTAATATATCGAGAGGACTCTGTGTGCAGAAATGCCCACAACTGCTTACACAAATAGAACTGCTAAGAACACAGGAAATGCTAAAGATAGTGATTACAAAGATTTCTCTGTTGTTGTTTCTTAGTTCTCTCAGTTCTTTTTCTATTTGCTACTCTCTTGGTTTATATAATATCAAAATTACAAAGTCAAAAGAACTGAACAAATATAAAATCTAACAGTCTTGATCTTTGCTGCTTTTCGTCCTCTATTACCCAGTTAATGAGCTTCCACAGTGTACTTGTATCCAACTCAACGGCTGTGTGTCAGCTTTCACTGTTCAACTGATGTTTGAATCTTGATATAATCATCTTTCGACTTTCAGATCATCCGTTGATGACTTAATTGATCATCCGTCGACTGCTATGTTAAATATCCGTTGATAGTAATTTGATCATCCGTTGAAGCTTTGTTAAGCATCCGTTGGTAGCTATTTTGGCACTTGACTTCAATTCACTTATACAGAATTACAAGACATTGCTTATGTACAGTTGATCAACCTATTCTGCATATCTAGTTAAAGTCAACATGACTTATATGCTATTACAGATTCTATACAAAGGTGCATACAACACTGTGCTACAAACTTATTATTACATAAGCTACTGACTCGATGGATAATAAGTTAATCATCTGTCGGGACTATAATGAGTTATCCGTCGGGGCTATAATTCTTATCCGTCGAGTGCTACATTATTTCACTAAGTAAAATCTACTTAGATGTTTTGTTTAGGTAATCATCAAGTACTCAACATATTCACAACACGGGAAGACTTTCATATAAGGAAGGAAGCTGATTTACAGTAGAAGATCGAGACTAAAACAAAAGAAGATATGCATGGAAAGAGTTAGAGGACTAGAAGACTTGTAGAAGATATCTGATTGATATATTTTAGGAGACAGAATTGTATTCCATATCAATTAGAATATATATTGTAACTGTGTGCTATATAAACACAGACTTAGGGTTTACACTATATGTGTTATCATTATCGAGAAGATTATACATTGTAACCTAGCAGCTCTTAGTGATATTTGTTCATCACTGAGAGAGAACAACAGTTCATATTATAACAGAGTTTATTCAATATACTTGATCTTTGTTACATACTTGTGTTAAATCGATTTGATTGTGTAAACACTGTATTCAACCCCCTTCTACAGTGTTGTGTGACCTAACAAGAAATATAGTATATTATGCTAGATTCTATCAGTTGATTTTCAATGCTTATTTTCCTAATATCCCTATCCCATCTAATCAAATAGTGTCAGTGTTTAAGTTGACAAAATGGATTTTTCAACTTAATTTCACAAGATGAAAAATGGTTGAATTTAGCTCCTTTTAGCAAGGCTTCCTGAGACTTATGGTTTGTTAACAGTCAGAGTGCTAAGCTGCAGGAAATCACCATTGGAAACCCTCCTGTAGTTCACCCCAGAACAATAACTCAAACACAAATCCAAACACAAACTCAACCACCAAAACAATCTCAAACAGAAGCCACCTCAGGTGTCTCACAAAAGACACTTGTTGTAAAAAGAAAGAAAGAATTGGCACAGAAAGCTACAGATCCTGCTATAGCTAAGTCAAAAGATGAAGCCTCTCAAGTTCCTCATTCTTTTAAACCATCAGAAATTGTTAAGAGGAAACTTGTACTTGCTGGATTAGAATCAGATTCAGATGAGGATATTGCTACCTTATCTTCCAGATTTCCAAACCTTTCGTCTGATTCTTCTCCAAAACCAGTGGTTTCATTAAGGGAAAAAGACACAGCTGCTGATACTGGTTCAAATCCCAGACCAAAGAAAAGGAGATTGGTCAAGGCCTATTACAATCAGCACTTGCTCTAGATTAAACAGGAAATTGCTGAGAGACACAGAATGCATCAAATTCAAATTCTGAAATCCAGTCTACTACTGAGGTGCTTGTAGAATAGTCTGAAACTCCAGTCATGCAATATCACAAAAGAGCAAGGGTAGTCTCTCATAAGCAAGTAGAATCTAATGTCAAGAGGCTGTAAGGGAAAGGACTTTTTTCAGGATCAAGCACACAAGAACATGTATCTCAAAGGGGTATAACAACTACATCTCCTGATCCAATCCCACAAGAACCTGCACCTCAAAGTGGTGTCACAGATATTGAAGAACAAGAGCCTTTGATTAAAACTGCTCAAGAGTCTATTACTGCAATTATGGAGAAGAGTACATAAGAACCTGGTTGTCAAAGTCATCCAGCAACTCCCGATTCTCCGTCTACACAAGAAGCATTACATCAAAGTTGCAATGCAAGCCTTATTCTTGTTGCAGTGACTCTTATTATTGGTGGTGAAGGTAAAGTTCATCCGTCTCAACTGTCTGCTGATATTTTATTAGTGCCACAACTGATTGTTTGCACGGAATCTGCATCTTCAGATTCACAAGGTATAAATAGTGTTATTACTTTATCAAAATTTAATTTAAATACTGATTTAGTTCTTTCAGCATTTATTATATTTGTCATGATATAAATCTTGTTGGCATGATTACTCCTAGACCTTATTCAAGTAATATCTCTAGTTGTATGACCACATATCACCCTTCTTTAGCCACCTCTTATTTATGTAGGACAATCTTTCTGAGCCTTTTTCTATGAGATATGTGAAAAGATTGAGAGAAAAACAAAATTTAAGAGAGGCAGGATTCTTCCTGAAAAAGGAGAGGTAGATGAGAGATAGGATTTAGTAATCCTTGTGAGGAAGCTCTGACTATTAAAAGTTATGAGATGTGTGGTGTGAGGAGTAGTGAGACTACTTTAAAATTATAGAGAGATTAAGGTTTATCTTCTATATGTTTGCAAGTGCTCAGAGTATTAAAGAAACAAATGCTGAACAACAGTCTGTTGAACATCAAGAACACTCTGATACACCAAGGGCTATTAATCTCCCTGCAAGTCTAAGTACTGGTACTTTCTTGCAGTCCATACATTCTTCTATTCCACCATATAGTACAATCCCTGTTTTTGTTGAAAAATAGTCCATTTACTCAACTTTACCATCACCTGAGGAAATCCCTGTTGTTGCTGAAGATGTAGTAGCACAACAGACTAATCATAAAGTTTGATTCATTTCAGAATCACCACAGCATGTTACAGGAACTGAGGTTCTCGAAGTTAATCTCAAAGCTCCTATTCATTTATCTATAATACTTGAAGATGTAGAGTTAACCGCTGAAGGTGTGGAAGCTTCTGAAGCAATTGGATCACATACTGCACAAATTTCTAATTCTATTCTACAAGCCGAAGCTGATGATAAAGTTTAGCAATTAGTGCAAATCCGGTTACTGTTGAAGAATCTAGTAATGGTGAAGAAGCTAATATTTCTAATGCTATTATAGATCCTAAGGATGATCTTTTCTTCCATGAAAATATGCCTATGCATGTGAGATAACAAAAACTGAAAAAGTTAGATGCTACGAAAGAAAAAGATTATTCTGATAATCTCTGGGATGCTCATTAGAAAGATAATACATGAAAGGCATATGTCATAGCCTATTTGTTTATTCGAGGATTTAACTCAACTCAAATAAGGATGTAACAAGTAAATAGTGGTTCTATCATCAAAGAGATCTTACTAAGTAACATATGTCAAAGGATTAAGTAACATTGTTCATCTACAGAGTTGATGACTTAATTCACTGGAAGACACTCAAGAAATTGATCAAGCCTCAATGATATAAATCAAGATTGTGGATTTAATCAAGTGACAGAGATCTTGTCAGGGTATCAATTAATTACAGGGATTTAATCTGAAGAAAATCAAGACATGAACAAACATCACAGATGTTAGTCATTCATGAACCAGACAGTACATCGAGTGTCAACATTGAAGTGGTGAAATGGATTCATAAGTTTCAGTGATTTTCAGAAGATTGTCAGAAGAGTGGTTGTTGTTCAAGAATAGTATTAATTCTCTATTAATTAATTAAGTCATATAATTTAATTAAGAAAATAAATTATATCTGCAAAGATTAATTTATTGATTAATTGAATTAATTGGTTAATTAATTCTGAATTAATATTATGTATTTTTCAGAAATGATTTTGAATTAATATTCAAAATTAACTCAGCAAGACAAATATTTGAACTGGTGGATTGTCATACCGAAAGTCTTTCCAAGTCTTTTTAGATTGTCTTGCCGATAGTCTTTCCAGCTTAAAGGATTGTCTTGCCGATAGTCTTGCCAGTTCAATCAATAGTCTCCCCGATTGTCTTGCTAGATCAAAAGGATTGTCTTGCCAACAAATCAAGTGGGTAGTTTGATTACTTAAGAACAGAAGCTGATTTTCAACAGAAGACATTGAATATCTCAACCAACTGAAGAACATAGACCAAAAAGAATAGCAGAGAACTTATGATCTTCAACTGCAAAATATCAGGACATTAATTTCTAGTATTTATTGTTAAATCTAAACCACTAGAAATCCTTCAATTGTTCTTATGTAACTATCTATCAGATCAAAATCCCTAGAACTTAATCTCAAATTGCTTTTAGCATTTGATCTTTTTATTTCAAAAATAGAAAAAGTTCATGTCGAATTTATTCTAGATTTGGATAATTTATTTGAGATTAATTCCTTGTAAACGATACCGTTGTTGTAACACCTTTCAAGTTTAATAATAGTTTTATTTAACTTGAATTTTGTTTCATTTTTTTTATTCCGCATTTTATTCGATTAAACGGTATAGTTTGTATTCAACCCCCCTTCTACAAACATATTGGGAACTAACAATTGGTATCAGAGCCTTCTGATTAACGAACAAATCAAGATCCTGGACATTTGTGATTCTTCCACTCCTTGAATTTTTATTTACTCATAAATTCATAAAAAGTTGGAACCGTTAAAATTCCACTATTCGAAAAAGAAAATTATATTATGTGGAAGAAGAAGATGCTCTTGTTTTTACAAGTTGCAAATCCCAAATATCTTGACGTGTTAAAGAAGGGTCCAAAAATTCTAATGGTTATTGAACCAGAGGTTATAGAAGATGTTGTTGTAATTACCAAAGCTAGAACATATGTAAAGGATCCTGAGGATTTTTCTCCTGCTGAAAAAGAAGAAGCCTCCTTGGATGCCAGCCTTCAGTTAATTTTAGTTGATTCCCTTGATCCCTTGATGAACAGACATGTGATGAACTGTAAAATTCCAAACACATCTGGGAAACTATTGAGGTGATTAATGAAGGCACAAAAGAAGTTCGGGAGAACAAGTTAGAGATCCTAACCTCTGAGTATGAACATTTTAAATCCAATCCAGGAGAAGGAATTACTGAAGTGTTTGAGAGGTACAATGCATTGATCAACAACCTGAACATAAATGGAAAATATTATTCAATCAGGGAGGTCAACAAAAAGTTCCTTTTAACACTGTCAACTCATCTTGAACATAGAATCACTGCCATAAGAGAAGCGAGAGATCTGAATGAGATTTCTTTGGAAAGGCTCTATGGTGTGCTACAAACCTATGAGTTGGAGCAGATTCAGCAGAAGGAAGTCTACGGGAAAGGTAGAGTGGTCAGCACGTCTACTGCTCTAGTAGCTGAAGAACACCAACAACAATCTCAACAGTCAGAGAGAATGGTACAGTCTTCCAAGGCTGAAGAAAATGTGATAGTAGCAGAATTTGATCTTCCTACTACAAATCAATCAGGAGATGAGTTTTACTCCTTGGAAGAACTGGAGCAATTGGAAGATGAGTCAATGGCGCCTGATTGTCAAGAGATTTTCCAATGTCAGATTCAAGAGGAATCCCAAGTTCAAGTACAAGTCCAACTACAACAGATTCTAGAAAGGTGGATCTTTATCCTCTAACACCAGCAGTGGTGGATACAAAACATGGATGGTTGATCGAAGCACCATTCGATGCTTTTGGGACACTTTGCCACAGAATGCAGGAAGCCAAAATAAGTTAGGAAGAACTCTTATGATTCTAATCAGAAGAGTAAATCTGAAAGGGCTTACCTGGCAAAGGGAAGAAGCTGGGATGATACTGACAGTGAAGATGAAGAAGTTGGGAATCTTGCTCTTATGGCTAGTGATGCAAACACCTCATCATCAAGAAAATAGGTAAAATTTACTGATGTTGAATTAGTTTATCATCTAGGAGGCTCCTTAGATTGTGCTCGTCATGATAATGAAATGTTAACTCAACAAATCAAAGACCTTGAGAAAGAGGTCAATGAATTAAGACTTGTGCACATTAATCAAGACAAATTAATAGAACAAGTATCTTTTCTAGAGAATAGAGTTGACTGTTATAGACAACTCGAAACTATTCTCAAAGACCAGATCACCGGTCTTGAGACTAAGGTTAAAGCTTACTTTAATTCTTGCTCTAAGGCTAAAGAGTTCTACAATAAGCAAGCTATTAATCAAACATCTGGAGTAGGTTATGATTACAATGTTGCTACTGGAGAATTAGGCATAAACTCTCTTCCTCATGTTTGTGCTAAAGGTAGGGAGGTACCACATGTGCTTAAGGGTGTTGATAAACCCCTCTATAAAGAATTAATTGTTGAACCATTTGATGAGACCTCCTTTATTATTCAAGAAGAAATATGTGCTGAAGATCTTGCTAATGAGAAGGTTGTTTCCAAGTCAAGTGTGTCGAAAGTTCCAGTCAAAGTTGTGAAAGCAACTAAGACTAACTCAGACACACCTGAGTTGGATAACAAAAATGCCATGCCTACCATGCATAATTTGCCTGTTGCTAATTCCTCTCATAAAGTATGTGGTGTTCCTAATTGCATGTCTTGTGCTTTTAATTTGATGGTTGCTTATTTTAATGGTAATCACATTTCTAGTGATAAGACTACTCCTCGTCAGCATGTGAATAATAAGAAGCATAATAGGTCTAAGACTGCTAGTCCTCCTAAAGCTAGAAAGGAGACATTTGTGCCTAAGCCTAAATAGAAATTTGTCAAGGCTGTTTACAAGGTCAAATGTCCAGTCGTTGAGAACATAAAAGTTAAGAATGTTGTTTTGCCTGATAAAGGCCAATTCTACAAGTATGTCGGACCCAACCAAGTTTGGGTTCCGAAGAGGGTCTAATCCATTTATATTGCAGGGCATTAAACAGGTGGAACCGGTAGTGTGGATTCTTGACAGCGGATCGTCAAGACATATGACCGGAGATAGAGCCCTGCTATCAAATGTGGTTGAGAAAGCTAGCCCAGTGGTTACCTTTGGAGATAACAGCAAAGGTTTAACTGAGGGATATGGATGGTTGCAAGCTGGTAATGTTATCATTGAAAATGTGTATGTTGTGCAAGGACTTGAACACAATCTGCTTAGTATTAGTCAGTTCTGTGACACGGCTAGAATGTTTTATTTGACAAGCTGAAGTGTCAGATTCTGCACAAGAAAAGTGAAAGACCCTCCTTGATGGGAATCCGGAAAGGAAATCTGTTCGTAGCTAACATGAACTCTGGAAGCAATCCCGAAGTCAATTATTTCTATGCTAAGGCATCTTCAGATGAGAGTTGGCTATATCACAAGAGACGTTCCCAACTCAATTTCAAATCAATGAATTCTCTTGTCAAGAGAGAATTGGTCAGAGGTCTGCCTCAGCTGTAATTCTCCCCAGAAGGACTATGTGAGGCTCGTCAGAAAGGAAAGTCAAAGAAAGCAAGTCACAAAGGCACTGACACATCCTCCATAACCGGTGTTCTTCAATTATTGCACATGGATTTATTTGGACCAGTTAATGTTCTTTCGATGTCAAAGAAGTGTTACTGTCTTGTGATAGTTGATGACTATTCCAAGTATACGTGGGTTTTATTCCTTCACTCTAAGGATGAAACACCATAAGTTGTGATTGATCATATCAAGTTGATCGAGGTAGATTCTAATGTCCCTGTTAGAGCAATAAGGTCAGATAATGGAACAGAATTCAAGAATTCATTTCTCAATGGATTCTGTACAGACAAAGGGATTGCCAGACAATTTTCAGCTCCTAGAACCCCTCAGCAAAATGGAGTGGTAGAAAGGAAGAAACGTACATTGATTGGAGCTGCAAGAACTATGTTAAGTGAATCAGGTCTTCCAATGTACTTTTGGGCTGAAACTGTCAATACTGCATGTTATACTCAGAATCAAACTCTAATCAACAAAGACTTCATGAAGACTCCTTATGAGATTATGAATGAACATAAACCTTCTATCAAATACTTTCATGTATTTGGTGCCAGATGCTTCGTGCTCAAGGATGGAGATGATCGTCGTGGTAAATTCGAGGCAAAGGCATATGAGGGTATTTTTGTTGGATATGGAAGAAGATCATACAGGGTGTATATCATTGATCAACACAAAGTAACTGAAAGTGTCAATGTTACATTTGATGAAACTAAACTCCCTAGTATCCAAACTGAAGATCCTTCTGAGAAACTGAAGTTTGATGATATGTCAGATTCAGAATCAGAACATGATCAAGAACCTGAGGTTGTTGCTGGTGAAGAACCTGTTAATCATAATGATACTCAAGGTAATGGTGATGGAAACATTGGCAACAATGGAGATACCACTGCTTCTAACGAAGAATCATCAAGTCAACCTGGCAACAACTCAGGGGGAGATGCTGAAGGATCAACTAGTAGGACACAACAACCCAATGAATTTCAAGGTGAATCATCAAGATCAAATCTTCCAAGACAGACTGTCTGGAATAAAGCTCATCCTTTCGAGTTGATTATTGGTGATCCAGATATTGGAGTCAGAACTAGACGTGCTACTCAAAATGAATGTCTATTCTCAGGATTTCTTTTTGAGATGGAACCTAAGAAGATTCAAGAAGCACTGACGAATCCAGATTGGGTGATTGTTATGCAAGATGAACTCAATCAGTTTGAACATCAACAAGTCTGGAAACTGGTTCCTAGACCTACACACAAGAAAGCTGTTGGTACTCGGTGGGTATTCAGGAATAAACTAGATGAAGATGGTGTGGTTACAAGAAACAAAGCAAGACTGGTAGCTAAAGGGTATTCTCAAGCCGAAGGCATTGATTATGATGAAACCTATGCTCCAGTGGCTAGACTAGAGGCCATCAGGATATTTCTGGCATTCGCAGCATTCTCGAACTTTAAAGTTTATCAAATGGATGTCAAGAGTGCCTTTCTGAATGGAAAGCTGGGTGAAGAGGTGCATGTAGAGCAACCTTCTGGTTTTGAAGATCCAGATCATTTAGATTTTGTCTACTTTCTTTTCAAGGCTATCTATGGTCTCAAACAGTCTCCGAGAAAATGGTATGACACTCACTCTGAATTTTTTATTGAAAATAGCTTTATTAGAGGTGTCATAGACAAAACTCTCTTTTCTAAAAAGCATAAGAATGATACTATATTAGTCCAAGTCTATGTGGATGATATAATATTTGGGTCTACTAATGATAATCTCTGTAAGAGATTGCTAAGTTAATGCACAACAAATTTGAAATGAGCATGATGGGAGTGATGAAGTTCTTTCTTGGATTATAAGTAAATCAAAGGTTAGATGGAACTTTTATTTTTCAATCCAATTATCTCAAGGAACTCCTCAAAAAGTACAATCTAGAGGATTCTGCATCAGCAGGGACTCCGTCAACTACATCTGTCAAGCTTGGACCATGTGAAAACTCCATTAAGGTAGATGTCACAAGCTACAGAGGTATGATTGGCTCGTTACTCTATCTTACTGCAAGTAGACCAGATATTATGTATGCTACATGCTTATGTGCAAGGTTCCAAGAGGATCCTAGAGATATTCATCTCGCTGCTGTTAAACGAATCTTGAGATATCTTAAGGGAACTCCAAATCTAGGTATTTGGTACCCTAAAGAATCTGGTTTTAATCTTGTTGGATATACAGATTCAGATTACGCAGGAAGTGTTGTTGATAGGAAAAGCACCTCAGGGAGTTGTCAATTCCTAGGTAGCAGACTAGTCTCATGGTACAACAAGAAATAACAAACAGTTTCCAACTCAACAGCCGAGGCTGAATATATTATTGTTGGAAGCTGCTTTGCTCAGATTTTGTGGATTAGGAATCAACTACGGGACTATGGCTCTGTATTGAACAAAATCCCTATTCTATGTGACAATACAAGTGCAATAGCCATCACCAACAACCCTGTGCAGCACACAAGGACCAAGCACATTGACATCAGGTATCATTTTATTAGAGAGCACGTCATGAATGGTACTGTTGAACTATTTTTTGTTCCAACAGAAGAACAAATAGCAGATATTTTCACTAAACCACTTGATGAATCCACATTTACCAGATTAGTTGGTAAATTGGGTATGTTGAATAGCTTTAGTGATTAAACTAGTTAATATCTGAGATCTGTTCTTGAATGAATTTATAAATGAATTTTTCATGAATGAAAAATTCATTTGCAAATTTATTTTATCATATTTATCATTTTTCTTGCTTATTCCTATGTAAGTTTTATTATCTTATCTTCTTTATTTATTCTACTTGTTAATTTTAATATCTCAGAATATTTTATTTTCTCTAAAAATATTTTTCTATGAATTTTATTTGCTAAAATTCAACAGAAATCTATTTTTGGAATAAAATATAATTATTTCTGAATATTTTAATTTTGTAAATATATTCTGTACGTGTAAATTTTGTTTAATTTGTTTTATAACTGCAATGACAATCGACAAGACTATTGAAATTGTCTTGTTGAAAGTCATTCCAGTTTAAATGTGTTTATGTTAAATTATCAGTATAGTTTTATACTTGCAAGACAATCGGTATGACTATCAATAGTCTTGCCAGTTATAAAATTTATATCATATATGTATTTCTTTTTATTTTGTACTAGAATAACAATCGGTATGACTATCGATTATCTTTCTAGTTTATTCGATTATAATTCATGATATTTTATACTGGTATGATAATCAGTATGACTATCAGATTGTCATACCAGTTAATTATTGTTTCTTTTATATAGTTAACCATTTTCCTGGTATGACAATCGGTATGACAATCCCGGATTGTCATACCAGTTGTAGTACTTAGGCTATTGTGTGTATAGTTTTAAAATCATTTCAACAGCCTCCTCATTTTCTTCTTTCTTCTAACCGCTGTTTTTTTCCTCTCTCTCTTCGATTATCCAACAGTCACCATTGTTCCTCTTGCTCGAGTTTTTACTCAGCACACTTAATTGTTATATATACATATACGTGTATATACATACAGGGAGGAGTGCTGCCAAAATTTTTGTAACTATTTCAGTTAGTTTTTTTTCCTTTCTTTCTCAAATCAGTTCTTGTTTTTTTGGGTATTTCAATTTGGTTTTGTGTCTTGTGAGTTTGCAAATATGATTTTGTGAGTTAAGAACATTAACGAGATACATTTCTTTCTAAATTTTTCGGATATAATTGATTTAATTCGAATTATTAATTTTTTTTTAATTCGAATTTTCTTAATTTAATTCTTAAAATTCTGAAAGTGTGTGTTTTATTATATTTTTAATGGCTCTCAATTTCCAAATTGCCTCGCATAAACATGTTGGTTATTTTAATCCAGAAAAGTGTGATGTGGAAAAATTTAAGCCGTGGATTAGATTTTTAAATGACCATTCGATTGTTAGCTCTGCTATTAAATCAAATGTGCTATTAAATGTCGATCTGCTTAGACTGATTTGCACAACCTCTACTGTGGCCGATGATTCTAAATCTTTTTCATTCACTGTGGCAAACACACAGTATGTAGTTGATGAAACAGTCATCAATCGAGCGTTAAATTTTCCAATGGACAATTTCTGTAATTTACCCTCTGAAAATGAGATTTCAAACTTTTTCCATGCCATTCACTATCAGGGGGTGATTAATTTAACCAAGCTATCTAAATCCAATTTGGTTTCTGAATGGGATATTTTCTTCGATACACTTTCCAAAGTGTTTGCCAACTGCACTAAATCCAACTTTCACAACATCACTTCCACTCTGCAGTATATTGGTCTTGCGGTTTTTTTCAATCAAAGGATCAATTTTGGCAAACTACTTTTACCCATTCTTCTGAGACGTCTCACTACAGCTTTGCGTGATCATTCTACGAATCGTAGGGTTTCATGCTACTATGCTCATTTTCTTATGCTTATAGCAGAACATCTTCTCACAACTGAGCATAAGGCTCTTTTTGTTAACTCATTAGTTGCTGAACCCCCTCCGGTAAGAAAAAAGATCTACACACGCCAAGACACTACCTTCAAATTCATGCAAGTTACAGTACTTGTATATGCTTTCATGGCCACTTTTATTCCTTTACCAATTTTCAATCTTCCCGGTCATGAACAGCAACCTCAACCTCCAGTGGTTCAAGCCACCCAGGCACAAACATCTGATGCTCTTCCACTGAAGGTAATAATTCCTCACTCTCAAACTATTCCTACTTCCGTTGAAAGACCCCCAGTGGTTGATAGGGCTGACCATGAAGTTGTAGAACCGCAGCTTCAATCCCAGGTCATAGAGCCAAACACAGAGTCACAACCTGTCTCAAACTCTCCCCCACTGTCAAAAATGTTACCGAGAAGGTTAGTAGGAAGTAGTGTGTTGTTGGATGTGAATGAACCCTCAGCTCTGCCTCCTCTCAAGAAAAGAAGAACATTTACTGAGGCATCTGAAAGCCCATCCTTATCCTCCCAATAGGACATGGACTTTGAAATGGCCACTGAACGGTTACTAGAGACATTCTCTCAACAGGATGAATCTATTGAAATTCGCCATAGGGCCATGGCATATTGTACTGAGTCAAGCACACTTCCATTACTCACAATGGAAGCATACATACCAATAGATAATGCTCAGGACACAGAGAGAGGAGTGCACATTGAGTCGGTTACAGTGTCTGCCATAGTTACGGCAGAAGAGCAGTCACATGCTTCAAAGGGAAAATCTGACTCTCAGCCACCTCTAATAGAGTCATTTTCCCCCCTCCCAGATCCAACACCTCTGGCTCATTCACGGGATTCTCCACTCACAGATTTATCTGGAGAAAGTGGAGGGCAACTCGGATAATCTATCCCAGAAGCAATTCAGACATCTATTTCACATGAAAAGATAGATTTGACTGAGGATCGGGACTCGCGAATTCCTATTGCACCACCACTGACCTCTCTTGAAGAGGCTAGGGTGATTTCAATTGCAGGTACAGAAGACCAGCAACAGGATGGCTCATCACGAGCACTTATATTGAGAAAAACACAAGCACGTGAGTTGAGTGAACCAAACAGGAGAGATATTCAGGTGAGCGCACACACAGACACAAACATTGAAAATCTGTTAGCTCAAATTGCTGCTCTGAAAGAACAACTTGCTAAAAGTCAGGCTGAGGCTCAAACATTCAAAGCACAAGTGGTTGAACGGTCTTCTTCTTCCACTTCTGTCAACAATCAGCTGGCATTTATTAGAAATGATATCTCAGATTTCAAGACCACTGTGATACCAAAGCTTAATTCCATTCAGGAATCTCCAACTTTATCAGCCGACGATATTGCAAACTTCTGCTCTCTCCATACTAGAATAAATTATCTTGAAGACCTGGTTGAAATGAATCATTCACTGGACTCTTCCAGATTCGTGAAGATAGAAAAGGGCATGGAACATCTCAATGAAGGGATGGAGCACTTGTATTTCATGATAAAAAATTCTCACTGCCCTAATGAAGAACAAAGGACTTTCTTTGGAGGGCCGTCTGGTGGAGGCTCAGGCTCTAGAGGTGATGGAGGTCATGGAGGGTCTAAATGAAAATCTGTAGAGGATTCCTCAACTAAGGGGGAGAAGCAAGGGAGAAGTGAAAAGGGTAAAGAAAAAGATTCTTCTGCTGGAGAGACAGGGAAGGCTGATGATGTCTACTATAGTAGAGAACAAGATGACTTTGATATTTTTGACGTTCCCACTGAACCAGTCTTGGAAGATAAAGATGGTTTCTTTGAAGCTGAGGAGGAAAGTAATTTTGAAGACTGGGAAGAGGAAGCACCAGTGGATCCTGTTTTTGAGAAAGAGTTCCAGCAGCAGCAGTCAGAGTTGAAGAGAAAAGAAGCTGATCTTAAAAAGATATCTCAGATCATTGACATGAGGAAAGACATCCAATGAACAGAAACTCTTGAAAAACAACATCTTCATGACATTAAAGCTAAAGAAAGAAGAAGATATGTCAAACTGAAGATTGGTGAAAAATGGGATGAAGCAAGAAGAGTTATTGATATACCTCAACTGAGTATAAACAATGATAGGGAGTTTCTACATCTTCTCGACAGGCTGGAAATTTCTAATCCAAACAATGACGTGTACATGAGTGCTATCAAGACTGAAATCTCAAGGATCACAGCTGCTTTTGACAGATCTCTAAATGAAATGAGCATATTTATATATTGTCAGAGTGAAGGATCTTTCAAGGTATCACTTCATCTGTTTGAGAATCATTCTTTATCAGAGATTTGGGTTCTTCTCAACAAAGTCAAAAGAAGCTCAGAATTGAATGAAGTCCTTCGTGAAAGGTTAAAAGAATTTGCTAATAGGGCTAGTCCTCAAGTGGTCAACTTGCCCTTTTAAGTAAGATTCTTTAAGTCAGGCTGTCTTCAAATCTGCCAGCTCGATTCACAATCTCTTAAAGACTATTCTGCTAAGCATCTTGTCTGGATGGAACATCACTTAAGAACTGCTGGATACTCATCTGAGTTGAAAACTAAAGCTGCTGATCCGATTCAAGCTTATTGTGAAAAGAACATTAAAAGGTATAATCAGTTTAAGAACAAGCTAAAGTCAGTTGGAGTTCAACCAGTTAGACCGGCCAGCTTCACTTCAGAAAAGGATCGTGTCTTTGACAAGGAGCTGCTTCAAGATTTGGAAGAAGGTGAATTCAGAAGGGAAGACAACTGAATTCAATTAGCTCAACTTAATGTAATATGCTTAGAGCTTTATGAATCAAGATAGACAAATGTAGTAATATGTTCAGTCTAGAGGAACATCTATCTTGTATTCATTTGAAAATTTCTTTTGGAATCTGAAAATGTTAAATATAATCCAGAACTTTTCTGCTATTTACTTTACATTACTGTTTATATCTTTTTCTTATTTGTTAGTTGAGTTATTGTGGCGCCCCAAAACCCGGGGTCAGGAGTCTCGGAAGCCACGCTATCTAAACTCACACAACTCACACTACAATATGTAAATACTCACGTTTCACGACCCCACACTTAACACACATACACTACAGGTTATTGTCTTGGAAACGAACCGTCATTACTAGAGAATTTTATTACAACCCATATGTAATTAGACTTACCGGGGGTGACCTTTAAGTAAGGTTAATCCGTCGGCCAAATATACGCTTCTTATTTCTTATTTTACATAAACCATACTTATAAATAAGCCGAACTATAAACAACTGAAAACTAATCCAGCTTATTCTGACTACCTGAGGTACTGCACCAAACAATCTACGGAACAGCTGGCCATTTCCTACCCGTTTCCTGGCCGTGGTTCTCATGGCAGGCATCTTGATTCATTGTTGTGTTGTGTCAATTTAAGAAAACAAGTGTGAGATAAGATGATCAGCATAATAATGTACAGTATGAAAATGACTGTATAATAACATCATATATTATATATATGTTTTATTTAAAAGTAAATTTCTCGGTGTCCCACACCTTCTTATGAGAATAATTCTTTTAAGGGGTTTTTATAACCTTCGAATACCTTAATAGTAATCCCAGCACCTAGGCTTGGGTTACGGTATTGCATATCAATTCCAATTGGAAGATTTTGGACATCTCACAGGAGCCACCGCATACGATGATCAGTCGTCCTACGAAAAGTAACCTTCTTTATTAGTAAAAGGACTAATACCGTCATCTCTCGGGTATCACCCTGGCCGTATTCAGGCTACGTGTCCCATTTTCGGGTATATACATACTTCACAAGTTCCTGAGTACACAAAGTACCTTCTCCTGCGGTACCTTTGGTAGCCCATCCAGCACACGTAGTACCGGAGTCTGCCCCTCCATTGTCCTTCAACAGAATTCTATCCATTCCGGGAACTTGAACCACATCGAAGTTCCCCAAGCATTTTGCTTGTTGATAGAGATAATTTATCTTTTTAGAATATAAGTGTATATATATGTATATACGTACTTCCGAGAATTTCGGAGGAAGTACTAGGGATGTGAGTTGACTGTTGTCAACAGATAATTAATAAGGGGAAAAGTTTCTTCTTGAAACTATATTCAATATAATAATAAGTCGGGATAATATTCACCGACGATCTGAAATTATTCGTATGATACTTCTAAATCAGAAGGTATATCAGGATCTATGATCTTTAAATCAATAATAATCCTTAAATAAATAATCATTAATTAAATAGTAGTCTATAAATAATTAAATGATAATTGATATTCATCATACCTCGAATGAGTTATTCTTTTAAAAGATTTATTTAAATAGCGTTCCTCAACTAGTATGCGTTTACATAATTAATAATCTATAATGATTAATCGGGTTGAAATAAATAAACGTTGAAGTATACTACTCCTATAATAAAGGAATATGTATATAATATTTAATATCCGAATCAATAAAATATAGTTGAGGGAATATGCTCATTGGGAAATCGTTTTAAAAGTTCGAGGTGTTTTAATGTTTCGTAAGTGGACGATGAGTCCCTTTAAAACGTACTATTATGGACTTATATCCGTCCTATAATATCTCCGGAATGATTCCCGGGTTTTATCTTAAATCGCGACCGACCCTCGGTCTTCTATCATACATTACGCTTAAAGCGAAATAACATTTCACGATATATACTTATCGTACAACATCGCTATATCATGCGAAAATTCAAAACTACGTATCATGGCAAACATAGTATTTATGCGATGATAGTAAAACAATCCTTTCACAACACAACAGTAAAATGGAGTTGGGTTTGTAAACTTGCCTGGGTATCTCGAGGTGGAGGATGCTTCTAGGTTCCGCTCGGAAATCTATAACCATAAACACATTTCATTTTGTTAGGTTCCGTCCTAATTCACGGTAATTCGTACTCATGCGCTACTCATTATACACCCTCTCAACTCATACTACCCTTAAAATTTCTTTTAAGTCATAAACACTTTATGGTCACTTCATTTTCCTAAGTATCTTGAGTTCATTCTCATTATCGTTGTCGGCTCCGCTTAAGGATTCTTACGGTTTCTGCTCGCGCGGTCCCGGCTCCGACATTTTTATAAAATTGAGAAATCATTATTTCACTTAAAATTTTTATGACAGTTAGGAAACTCGACATGTTACACTCTGTAAAAATTTTATGATTTATGAATACATTTAAGTCTATCATTTATATTTTCAAAGTTCGTAATTTGTAGCAGTTTTTGTCGCGTAAAACACTTTTACTAAAACGATCATATCTTTTGATCCGTAAATCAAAATTAAGCGATTCAAGTGCCTAAACGATCCTTATAACATTGTATATCTTAATCAAAGGTTAATTCTCAAGAATCTACAGTTTACAACTTCGAGACTTTCTGCAGAAACTTAAAGTTATGGTTTGTTATTTTTACGAAGTTACGTTTACGATCGGGGTTTCGTTTATGCCTTAACTATCAACACAACCACCAACAATCATCATATCATCATCAACACACAAACTCCTCTTAAGAACATCATGTTCTTGGAAGGTGACTTGATATCTTTGCAAGTTGATCTTTATTCTTCCTAGGATAGCTTAGGTTTATTCGTTGTCTCCAAATCCATGGACAAATCTTTGTAGCTTGCTAGCTTACAAGCTAAACTACAAGGTTAGCTCCTTAGCACACTATTTGCTAGCTAGCTTGGTCATCCTAGGGTTAGCTTACTATTTGATGAAGTAACCATGGTTACTTCCTTACCATGGTTTAGTTAGTGCGTTATGTTTAAATAATCATTTACGCGTTTGCTCGGTTACTTAAACGTTCTCCGTAATACTTATTCGTAAATGGTTCGCAATGTAATTCTTTTCATTTCTATTCCTTATATTTTTATTTATCCTAATTGAATATAAATCCGTAGGATTTTAATCTCGTAATTATATTATGATTCCCGTAGTCCTTGATAAGTCATAATTACGGTTGTTTTTCAAAGTTCGTTTTCTTCGAAAACTAATAGCGTTTACATACACTCATTTGGTACGTATAGTTGTAATATCGATTCCGAAACTCATTTTCTTATACACTATATAGTGTGGGCTCAAAAGTTTTCCCGTCTGTCAAGGTTACTATTCATTAAACATTTTACAGGGTCTCAAAAATTTGAGTTATTACAGTCTTCCCCTCTAACAAGGATTCCGTCCCGGAATCAACTAGAAAATAAGTGGGGATATCTATTCCTCATGGTGTCTTCTAGTTCCCAAGTTGATTCCTCAACATTTTGATTTCTCCACAAGATCCTAACTAGCTTCACCGTTTTGTTCCTCAGCACTTGTTCTTTCTGGTCCATTATCCTTATTGGCTGCTCGATGTAGGTCAGGTCTGGTTGTAAATCTACCTGCTCGTATTCTATTACATGTCGGGCATCGGCATGGTACTTTCTCAACATGGATACGTGAAACACGTTGTGTACTTGTTGCAAATTAGGAGGCAAGGCGAGCTCGTAAGCTAGAGGTCATATCCTCCTCAAAATTTCAAAGGGTCCTATGAATCTGGGACTCAGCTTCCCTTTCTTTCAAAATCTCATCACTCCTTTCCACGGAGATACCTTCAATAACACGAAACTCCTACTTCATATTCCCTATCCTTCCTGGTCTGATCGGCGTACTTCTTTTGTCTGTCCTGGGCTGCTACCAGTCTCTTCCTGATGAGTTTTACCATTTCTCTGGTCTGCTGGACTAACTCTGGTCCTAATAGCTTGTGTTCTCCAACTTCATCCCAACACAGGGGAGAGCGACATCTTCTCTCGTAAAGAGCTTCATACGGGGGCATTCCTATTCTAGCATGATAGCTATTGTTGTAAGAAAATTCTATCAGGGGTAAGTGATCATCCCAATTTCCTTTGAAGTCGATGGCACATACTCGCAGCATATCTTCTAGGGTCTGTATAGTCCTTTCGCTTTGTCCATCCGTCTGGGGTGGTAAGCGGTACTCATGTTTAGTCTGGTGCCTACACATTCCTGGAAGCTTCTCCAAAATCGGGAATTAAACCTCGGGTCTATATCTGACACTATGGCTACAGGAACGCCGTGTCTTATTACAATTTCCTTCAAGTAAATATCTACCAACTTGTCTACGGTGTACCTTTTGTTGATTGGTAGGAAGTGTGCGGACTTGGTCAGTCTATCAATGATAACCCATATAGCATCGTGATTAGTCTTTGTCCTAGGTAAGCCTGTCACAAAATCCATGGCTATGTGTTCCCATTTCCATTCCGGAATTTCTAGGGGTCGTAACAGTCCACTAGGTCGCTGGTGTTCCGCCTTCACTCTTTGGCATGTCAAGCACTTGCTAACCCACTCCGCTACTTCTCTCTTCATTTTAGGCCACCAATAATATTCCTTAAGGTCACGGTACATTTTCGTACTTCCTGGGTGGATTGAATATCTAGAGTTGTGCCCTTCATGCAACAGCTCGTCCTTTAATTCTTGCACATTCGGAATCCAAATCCGGGATGCATACCTCATGATCCCTTCCTCATCCTTCTCGCATCTCACTTCCTCACCGGTCAATGTCCCTTTTTCCTCGCTCATCTTCTTTTCCTGACATACTCGTATCTTTGTAGTCAGTTCTGGTACTAGCTTAATCTCAAATAATCCTTCCGTGCCCTTACCGGTCATTCTTACGTCGATTTCCATCTTCTCAAATTCTTTAACTAATTCCTCCGATGTCATTATCATCTTGAGTCTTTCCTTCCTACTAAGGGCGTCAGCCACCACATTGGCTTTACCCGGGTGATACAAAATTTCACAGTCGTAGTCCTTTATCAACTCTAACCATCTCCTCTGTCTCATGTTTAGTTCCTTCTGAGTAAAAATATATTTGAGGCTTTTATGGTCTGTGTAGATCTCGCATTTCTCACCGTATAGGTAATGTCTCCAAATTTTTAGGGCAAATACTATGGCTGCTAATTCTAGGTCATGCGTAGGGTATCGGCTCTCATACTCCTTCAATTGTCGAGAGGCATATGCTATAACCTTGCCGTGCTGCATTAGTACACATCCTAATCCTTTAAGTGATGCGTCGCTGTATATCACAAACTCTCCCTTTCCATCGGAAAGAGCGAGCACTGGTGCTGACACCAGCCTCTTTTTCAGTTCTTGAAAACTCTCTTCACACTTTTTCGTCCATAAGAACTTTTCTGCCTTCCGGGTAAGTCTAGTCAGTGGACCGGCTATCTTAGCGAAGTCTTGCACGAATCTCCGGTAATAACCTGCTAAACCTACGAAACTCCTAACCTCTGTCGGGGTTGCTGGTCTTTCCCAATTGGATACCGCCTCTATTTTGGCGGGGTCAACTAAAACTCCTTTGCTACTCACCACATGTCCTAAAAACTGAACTTCTCTCAGCCAAAATTCGCACTTCGAAAACTTGGCATACAACTTCTCATTCCTCAAGATTTCTAAGACTATCCTCAAATGTTCCGCATGTTCTTTGCTAGTCCTTGAGTATATCAGAATATCATCTATAAAAACTATCACACATATGTCCAGGTACTTTTTGAACACTCTGTTCATCAAATCCATAAAGGCTGCGGGTGCATTAATTAATCCAAACGACATGACTAAGAACTTATAGTGTCCATACCTAGTGCGAAAAGCAGTCTTTGGTATATCTTCCGGTTTGATTTTCAACTGGTGATATCCTGTCCTTAAATCTATTTTGGAAAAATGTATAGCTCCTTTGAGTTGGTCGAATAGGTCATCAATTCTGGGAAGAGGGTACCTATTCTTTATAGTCAGCTTATTCAGCTCTCGATAGTCTATACATAATCTCATGCTGCCATCCTTTTTCTTTATGAATAGTACGGGTGCTCCCCATGGTGACACACTGGGCCTTATCATTCTGTTATCTAATAATTCTTGCAGTTGAGAAGCTAGTTCTTTCATCTCAACTGGGGCTAACCTAATGGGGCCTTGGATACGGGTGCCGTCCCTAGTGCTAACTCTATAGCGAACTCTATTTCTCTGTCAGGTGGTGTTGGATTTTTAATTGCAGCAGGGCATGGGAAAACACTTTTACACATATAAAATCCAAATAAAAGCATATACATCATGGTAAAAACATAGGGATCGAATCTAACCTTTAAAATAATTCGGAGACAACGATCAGAGATCCTTAGCAGTTGCTCCTCAAGTGTGAAGCACTCCACTGGTATCCACCAAGAAAACGATGTTAAGGAGGAGGAAGGAGGTAGAGAGAATTGGGTTTTCCAAACTTTTTGGGTTTTTGGGGTTGGAATGAAAAATAGGGTCTATAATAGTATATTTATAGGCAAAAATTTTAGCTGAAATTTTCCATAAATAATATTATTATTATCCCATTTATTATTCTCATTAATAATTAAAACACCTTTTAATTATTAATCCTTTTTCTAAACACTTTAGAAATAATTCTCTCTCTTGATTTAATTTCCAAAAATTAAATCCTTAATTAATAATATTAAGAACTTTTCTTAATTAATTTATAATCAATTAAATCTCATTTAATCAATTATTAAATTTGCTAATTAATTATTTATTTCACAAATAAATAATTATTAGCCATTATTAATTAATTCCACCACCATTAAATCATTCTCTTTTATGGTGTGACCCTGTAGGTTCAATATTAAGCCGGTAGTAGAAATAAATGATAATAAAACTATTTTATCATTATTTATATAAATTCTCTAATTTATTAAATATGATTAATTAATAAATCACATTTATTCTACAACGTGAGGGATACTTCTCGGCATATCGCGACTATCCGGATAATATGAATTCACTGCTTAGAATACCAAGAACCTATTCAGTGAATAGTTACCGTACAATAAACTCCTTCTACCCTTCAATGTCCCGATTAAATACAAGGCATGGATCTCGTGTCAAGCCTATCTAATTCAATCACTTGCTTACCATTTACTATGCTTAGTTCTATCCAAATTAGAAACTCCTTTCTAATTTCATTCACTCTGGCCAAAGATTCCTGAACTAGCATAAGTGGATCAGCCTTGAACATTCGCTTCCTTCACTAGAAGGGGTAGATCCTTTATTGATCATACACTATCTTCGTGTACAAATTCCTATACCTAGTAGAGCCCTAATAATTGTCCCTGGAGACTGAGAACTAAACCAAAGCATAGTTCAGTGTACACAAGATGACTATGATGACCTCAAGCCTAAGGATACTTGTACAACTATCACTATGTGAACAACTGCTGACACGTGAGTGAACTCCATCAGTTGTTCAGCTGTGCGAGTCATGTTCAGTGAACTTATTCTATAATAAGCACCTACATACTAGCTATAGTGTCACCACACAAATGTCTATGAGAACAGACATCCTTCATAATGAAGCAAGCATAGTATGTACCGATCTTTACGGATTATTAATTACCAGTTAGTAATCCTATGATCAGAAACTATTTAAGTTTAGAGTTATCATCTTTTAGGTCTCACTATTATGATCTCATCATAATCCATAAAAAGCTTTACTCTAAACTATGGTATATCTTATTTAAACACTTAAATAGATAGAACCCGTAATAAAAACAAAACAAGTCTTTTATTAATATCAATGAAATCAAAGTAGGTTACACAAGGAGTTATTCCTAAATCCTAATTCATGATTGGACTTAGGACATATTCCTTTCAATCTCCCACTTGTACTAAAGCCAATCACTCTGGTATCTAATACCCATCTTGTCTTTATGACGATCAAAGTGACTTTCAGAAAGTAGCTTTGTGAGTGGGTCTGCTATGTTGTTATGTGTGTCAACTCTAATTCAATACAATATAAGAAATGTTACCGCGCTCCCACTAACCCTTTTGTAAACACATGGTTCATCTACGTTTTTGATAAAATCAAACTCTTTGATTGTCTCATCAAAACGAATGTTCCATCTTTTGAGAAGCTTGCTTTAAACCATATATGGTTCGCAGTAGCTTACACACTAGGCTTTCATTTCCCTTGGAAAGAAAACCATCTGGCTATATGCCAGATCTCATAGTCGTAGTAAGCAGCAATCGCAAGCTAAATCCGAACTGATTTTAACAGGGCTATAGGTAAAAGGTTTCATCAAAGTCAATCCATTGCCTTTGTCTGAATCCTTTTCCCAAAAGCCTGGCCTTAAAGGTCTCCACCTGGCCATCTGCTCTAATCATTCTTTCGTATACTGTATACATAGATTCTATTCCGGATTTCATGGCACTACTCATAGCCTCATTATAGGTCACAGGGTCGTCATCATCAATGATCGACAACTCATTGTCATTCCTAATGACAAGGCCATAATACCTCTCAGGTTGGCGAGACACTCTCCCTGATCTATCAATGGGCTGTTCCACAAAAGGTTGTTCAGTCAGAACAGGTGTTTCCACTCGATCTGTAGTAGTTTGTGCTTCTTGAACTTCATCAAGTTCAATTTTGCTCCCACTGTTTCCTTCAAGGATAAACTCCTTTTCCAAGAAGGTAGCATGTCTGGAGATAAACACCCGATGATTGGTGTAAAAGTAATACCCTAAAGTCTCTTTAGGATATCCCACAAAACTACATTTTACGGATCGATATTCCAGCTTATCTGGGTCAACTTTCTTGACATAAGCTGGACATCCCCAAAACTTAACGTGTTTAAGACTCGGTTTCCTTTCTTTCCATATCTCATACGATGTTTGAGGAACAGATTTTGGAAGGCACCTTATTCAGTAAATATGCTGAGGTTTCCAATGCATAACCCCATAGGAATATTGGAAGATTTGCATAGCTCATCATGGACCGAACTATGTCTAACAAAGTTCAATTTCTCCTTTCAGATACAAATCTGGAGGAGTCCACTGGGAGACTATACCATTTACTTTGAGATAATCTAGAAATACTCCATTAAAGTATTCACCACCTCGATCTGATCGAAGAGTTATAATACTATGTTTGGTTGTTTCTCCGCTTCATACTTATATTCTTTGAACTTTTCAAAGGCCTCAGACTTGTGTTTCATCAAACACATATCTGAATCCAGATCTATCATCTATGAAAGTAATGAAGTATGAAAATCCACCCATGGCTTGCGTAGACATTGGTCCACATACATCTGTGTGTACCATTCCTAGCAAATTTGCAGTCCTCTCTCCATGTCTACTAAATGGAGACTGCAGTGTGATAAGTGGCATTTTATACCACTTAGAACGTCTTAAAATGGCTTAAATTGGTGTCTTGAAATCAAGTATTTTGTGTATTTGATGCGTTTTTCTAGTGTTTATGCATTTCAGGGTATTAGTTACATTTCGGAGGAGGAATCATCAAGAATAAGCCTTGGCATGTGTTCACCATTGCGTGAGGAAAAGAACGGGCAGATTACGGCGAAGAAACGGAGCAAACCTGGAATTTTTCCAGTAGGGTCCTGCGCGCCCGCGCAGCAATGCTGAGCGGCCGCGCAGCAGCCTTGCGCGCCCGCGCAGAAATGCTGAGCGGCCACGCAGGGTCGGGGAAAAAGATATATTATTTTAGACTTCTACTTCTGTTTGGCTTCCAACTTCTATGTAATCTGAGTTTTATGGGACTATTATATAGGTATATTTGAGATGTTTTCATAGAGAATTAAGAGGAGATTATGTTTTAGATTGTGTTTTGCAAGAAGCGAAGAAGATAAGGAAGAAGACCGATTTAGCACACAGCAACGAAGAGGAAGCATATATTCTTGTGATTCTTGTTTCGTTGTAACGTTGGATGCTAGTTTTCTTGCTTTGACTTATTTACTCTTGTGACGTACTCTGTTTTAATATAATCAGTTTAGTTATTATTTTCTTGTGTTTGTTTATCATGATTTCATATGAACCCATGATGGCGATAAGTTCTATTATGGGCTAATCGTGATCATGGGGTTGCAACGGATTTATTATGGAATTCTTTAGTTAATTGTTTAATACTTTAGTATGTGATGATTGCATGATATCTAGTATTGGTTGTGCGTATTCCTCTTATATGCGTCGCGAACATATAAGATAGGGTGTTAATCTCTTGTGAAGCGACGGTGGATCTTGAGATTTAGAACTTGCCATGCTAGCATAGGTTCATGTACGTTGTGCATGATTAGTGGGTAACTCTAACAGTTTTATTTGCCCTATGTAATCAAAAGGGATAACTTGTGCTTAGATCGTTGTGTTGTCAATTTCTGTAGACATATAGGAACTCAACATAATTGATGACTATTCAACTTCTATCTTAATTGTGGATGTTTAGTAGAATGGTATTAGTACAATGAAAGTTGGCTTTTATCAGTTTTGTGTTATTCGATTAATATCATCACTGTCACATGCTAAAGGTAATAACAATGGCTATAGAAGGAAGTAATAATGAAGTTGTGATCTCATGAGTGTTTTATTATTGATAATTGAAGTGTTAGTTAAGTGGTTAATTAAGTAGTTAATTATAGTTAATATTTAAT
Organism: Apium graveolens; assembly: GCF_009905375.1. Taxonomy (NCBI): domain Eukaryota; kingdom Viridiplantae; phylum Streptophyta; class Magnoliopsida; order Apiales; family Apiaceae; genus Apium; species Apium graveolens. The sequence continues at coordinate 92,030,569 of NC_133651.1, forward strand.
CAACAATTTTAAGTGTTATTATCTTAACATTGAGAAGTAGTCATACATTGGTGAGTGAGTTAAATTAGACAATAATTAGTCTGAGTCTCTGAGGGAACGAACTAGAAAGTATTCTATATTACTTGCGAACGCGTATACTTGCGTGAATATTAGTGCGTGATTTCTCCCTAACTAGTTTTTGGCGCCGCTGCCGGGGACTCGGCGTATTTGTTTAGTTTATGTACTTACCATCATTGGTCATTAGGACTCAGTGATTAGGACGTAGTAGTTAATTACTCTTTTCGGTTGTGTTTCAGGTACTTTAGCAAGCGTTTATGCAAACTCATTCTCGTGCTCGCAAGAGGACCTTAGATACAGCTGAGGAGAAAGACGAAGTTCTTGATACTCCGGAGAAGTTAGATTTTGAGGATTCGGATTCAGGAACTGAGCAGAAAGAACCAGTAAACATGGGAGATCGTATTGTTCAAGCTGATCCAGCTCTTATGGATTTTTCTCGGCCTAAAATTGATGATATTCAGTCAAGCATCCTTCATCCGGCTATTCAAGCTAACACCTTTGAAATCAAGTCGGGCACTATTCAGATGGTGCAGAATTCTGTTTCTTTTGGAGGAGCGGCAACTGAAGACCCCAACATGCATATAAGGAATTTTGTCGAGATCTGCAGCACTTTTAAGTATAATGGCGTGACTGATGAGGCTATCAAGTTGAGGCTTTTCCCATTCTCACTGAGGGATAAGGCTAAAGACTGGTTACATTCTGAACCAGCTGGGTCAATCACTACGTGGCAAGATCTTGCGCAAAAGTTTCTGGTGAAGTTTTATCCAATGGCAAAGACTGCTGCTGTGAGGAGTGCTCTTACACAGTTTGCGCAGCAACCTACAGAATCTATGTGCGAGGCTTGGGAACGCTACAAGGAAATGTTGAGAAAATGTCCACATCATGGAATGCCGGATTGGATGGTAATCACTGGTTTTTATAATGGTTTGGGGGCCCAATCTCGGCCCATGCTCGATGCAGCAGCTGGAGGCGCCTTATGGGCTAAAAGCTATACTGAGGCGTATAATCTTATCGAGACGATGGCTGCAAATGAGCATCAAAACCCAACTCAGAGGATGACGTCAGGCAAGGTAGCTGGTATTCTGGAAGTTGATGCAGCCACCGCTATTGCAGCCCAGCTCCAAGCGCTATCAATGAAGGTTGATTCTTTGGCTACGTATGGAGTTAATCAAATAGCTATGGTTTGTGAGCTTTGTGCAGGTTCTCATGCTACGGATCAGTGTTCTCTTGTCAACGAATCTGTTCAGTATGTGAATAATTATCAGCGACAACAGCAGCCTGTGCCAGCTTCCTATCATCCTAACAACAGAAATCATCCAAATTTCAGCTGGGGGAATAATCAAAATGCTATTCAGCTAACATATCAGCAAGGAGTAAGTAAACAATTTAACCCACCTGGATTCCAGCAACCACAGCAGTATGCTACAAGGCAATCATATCCTCAACAGGGAAGTGCAGCTGCACCTACTAGTGCTGATTTTGAGGAACTTAAGCTGTTGTGCAAGACTCAGGCGGTTTCTATCAAGACCTTGGAAAATCAAATCGGTCAATTAGCCAATGCAGTGCTCAATCGTCAACCTGGCACTCTTCCCAGTGACACGGAAGTACCAGGAAGGAAGGAAGCTAAAGAGCAAGTCAAGGCTATTACCTTAAGGTCTGGAAAAGTAGCTGATGCTGAAAAGGCAAAAGAAGTCGAAGCTGAAGTTAGAGATAAAGAATCTAAGCAAAAGGAGAAAGCGGCGGAACCAAGGAAGACTATTGTTGAACACACTCTGCCTGAGGCTAATACAGGGGAGAAACAGCTCTATCCTCCACCACCTTTTCCTAAGAGATTGCAGCAACAAAAGCTGGATAGACAGTTCGGGAAGTTTCTGGAGGTGTTCAAGAAACTTCACATCAATATACCTTTCGCTGAGGCTCTGGAACAAATGCCTAGTTATGCGAAGTTTATGAAGACTATTCTTTCAAGGAAGGTGAAACTGGATGACCTTGAAACCGTTGCTCTCACGGAAGAATGCAGCGCGGTTCTGCAACAAAAGTTACCACCAAAACTGAAAGATCCAGGAAGCTTCACCATTCCTTGCACCATTGGCAATCTAACTTTTGACAAGTGCCTTTGTGATTTGGGAGCAAGCATTAATCTGATGCCGTTGTCGATCTTTAAAAAGCTGGATCTGCCTGATCCAAAACCCACATACATGTCGCTACAATTGGCGGACCGTTCCATTACTTACCCAAGGGGCATAGTTGAGGATGTGCTCGTCAAGGTGGATAAGCTCTTCTTTCCTGCAGATTTTGTTATTCTGGATTTTGAGGAAGATAAGAAAATTCCCATAATCTTGGGGAGGCCTTTCTTGGCTACTGGCCGTACCTTGATAGATGTGCAAAAAGGGGAACTTACTATGCGGGTCCAAGATCAGGATGTGACCTTCAACGTATTCAAGGCAATGAAATTCCCTACAGAAGATGAGGAGTGCTTAAAAGTGGATGTGATTGATTCTGCGGTTACTTCGGAACTCGATCACATGCTAATGTCTGATACATTGGAAAAGGCCTTAGTGGGGGAATTTGACAGTGATGATGAAGATAGCAACGAGCAATTACAATATCTGAACGCTTCTCCCTGGAAGCGAAAGCTGGATATACCATTTGAATCTCTTGGTACTTCTGACCTCAAGAACGCTGAAGGGAAGCTCAAACCATCAATGGAGGAAGCACCTACCTTGGAGCTTAAACCATTACCTGAACACTTGAGGTATGCTTTTTTAGGTGATTCATCTACGTTACTTGTTATTATTTCAGCTGACCTTTCAGGTAGTGAGGAAGACAAGCTCTTAAGGATTTTGAGAGAATTCAAATCGGCTATAGGATGGACCATAGCAGACATTAAGGGGATAAGTCCTTCATATTGTATGCATAAAATTCTGTTAGAGGAAGGTAGTAAGCCAACTGTAGAACAACAGCGAAGACTGAACCCGATCATGTAGGAGGTGGTGAAGAAAGAAATTCTGAAATGGCTAGATGCAGGCATCATTTATCCTATTTCTGACAGCTCGTGGGTGAGCCCCGTGCAATGTGTACCTAAGAAAGGAGGTATCACTGTGGTCGCAAATGAAAAGAATGAGCTCATCCCTACTCGAACAGTTACAGGATGGAGAGTATGCATGGATTATAGGAAATTGAACAAAGCCACAAGAAAGGATCACTTTCCTCTTCCATTTATTGATCAAATGCTTGACAGATTGGCGGGACATGAGTATTTTTGTCTTCTGGATGGTTATTCCTGGTATAATCAGATTTGTATTGCACCAGAGGATCAGGAAAAGACTACCTTCACTTGTCCATTTGGCACATTTGCTTTTCGTTGAGTTTCGTTTGGGTTATGTGGCGCCCCGGCCACCTTTCAGAGATATATGATGGCTATATTCTCTGACATGATTGGAAATAACGTCGAAGTGTTCATGGATGACTTCTCCGTCTTTGGACACTCATATGATGAATGTTTAAATAATCTGCGCGTCGTACTCAAAAGATGCGTGGAAACTAATTTGGTGCTTAATTGGGAGAAATGTCATTTTATGGTGCGTGAAGGCATTATCCTTGGGCATAAGGTCTCTAGCAAAGGTCTGGAGGTGGACAAGGCCAAGGTGGGAGTCATTGAAAATCTTCCCCCACCTAATTCGGTGAAAGGAATCCGTAGTTTTCTCGGTCATGCGGGTTTTTATCGGCGATTCATCAAGGACTTTTCAAAGATATCTAAGCCGTTGTGCAATTTACTTGAGAAAGATCTGCCTTTCAAATTTGATGATGAATGTTTGGCAGCATTCGAGACTCTCAAGGAGAGTTTGATCACGACACCAGTTATTACAGCACCAGATTGGACAGAACCGTTTGAGATGATGTGTGATGCGAGTGATTATGCGGTAGGTGCAGTTCTGGGATAGCGCAAGAAAAATCTCTTCCATGTGGTCTACTATGCGAGTAAGACTTTAAATGGGGCCCAATTGAACTACACCACTACTGAGAAGGAGCTTTTGGCTATAGTCTTTGGCTTTGAGAAATTTCGATCTTATCTGCTTGGTACGAAAGTGACAGTATTCACTGATCATGCAGCTATTCGCTATCTGGTTTCTAAGAAGGATTCGAAGCCGAGACTCATTCGTTGGGTGCTTTTACTTCAAGAATTTGAGTTAGAGATCAAAGATAGAAAAGGTACTGAGAATCAAGTAGCTGACCATCTCTCTAGGTTGGAGAATCCCGATTCTACTTCACAAGATAGGACGTTAATCAATGAATCTTTTTCGGATGAGCAGTTGTTTGCAATTCAGGAGGAAGAACCATGGTTTGCAGATATTGTAAACTATCTTGTCAGCAATATAATGCCTCCTAATTTGACATCCGCTCAAAAGAAGAAGTTTCTGCATGAGGTGAAGTGGTATATGTGGGATGAACCATATTTGTTTAGACAGGGAGCTGACCAGATCATCAGGAGATGTATCCCGTTCTGTGAGACGGAGGGGATATTACGAGACTGCCATTCCACGGTTTATGGTGGACACTATGGAGGTGAGAAGACGGCAGCTCGTATTCTGCAAGCAGGTTTTTTTTGGCCTACCTTGTTCAAGGATGCTCATCAGTTTGTTTTAAGGTGTGATCGTTGCCAAAGAGTGGGAAATTTGTCAAGGAAGGATGAGATGCCATTAAATGTGATGCTTGAAGTCGAGGTCTTTGATGTATGGGGAATCGATTTCATGGGGCCTTTTATCTCGTCTTGCAATAATCAGTACATCTTGCTGGCAGTCGATTATGTCTCAAATGGGTCGAAGTTAAAGCTTTACCGACAAATGATGCAAAGGCAGTGCTAAATTTTCTTCATAAGCAAATTTTCACAAGGTTTGGAACACCTCGGGTAATCATAAATGATGAAGGATCGCATTTTTGCAACCGTAAGTTCACTTCTATGATGCAGCGTTATAATGTGAATCATCGAGTAGCTGCTGCCTATCATCTGCAAACAAATGGTCAAGCGGAAGTGTCTCACAGAGAGATAAAGCGCATTCTAGAGAAGGTTGTTTGTCCGTCAAGGAAGGATTGGTCTTTAAAGCTCGATGAAGCTGTTTGGGCTTACAGAACAGCATACAAAACTCCACTTGGGATGTCACCGTTTCAGTTGGTGTACGGTAAGGGATGTCATCTACCGGCGGAGCTTGAGCATAAGGCCTACTGGGCATTGAAGAAATTGAACCTAGATTTAGATGCAGCTGGTAAGAAAAGAATGCTTCAGCTTAATGAACTTGATGAATTTCGACTTCAAGCGTACGAGAATAACAAAATGTATAAGGAAAAGGTGAAGAGGTGGCACGATAGGAAGCTACATCCTAAGTTATTTGTGCCAAGGCAACAAGTTCTGTTATTCAACTCTCGGCTCCGACTTTTTCCTGGGAAGTTGAAATCAAGGTGGTCTGGACCTTTTATTGTCAAAACTGTGTTTCCACATGGAGCGGTGGAAATTTTTGAGAATGATTCGGACCAAGCATTCAAGGTTAACGGTCAGCGGTTGAAACACTACTATGGGGACATGGCAAACCGAGAGGTGGTTAGTGCCATGTTGTTGACTACGTGAAAAAGGTACGGAACGTCAAGCTAATGACGAAAAAGAAGCGCTGCGTGGGAGGCAACCCATGAATTGTTATTACAGGAACCCTTAGAAGTTAATAACCTATCCAAAAACACAAAAAAATCAGAAAACAGGGGCTGAAAAAAAAAAATTCCAGAGACCCTCTGCGCGCCCGCGCAGCTATACTGAGCGGCCGCGCAGGACCCGCAGAAATGCTGAGCGGCCGCGCAGGGGTCGAGTTCCAAAAAATTTTTATCAGTTCAGACCAAAAAAAAAAAACAAAACAAAAACACAAAAACCCATTACAGCCCATAAACCCACGAATTCTTTTCCCATTACCCCATGATTTTATCCCTCAACCCCACTCCTAATCTAATTTAACCTACTCCACACCCTATATATACATACACCTATCCTACATATCTCCCACAACTTCCTACACTCAAACCCTCTCATAAACATCAAAAAAAATCAGTTCTTACACACTTTTATTCACAAATCAATGGCACCCAAGAGAGCACGCACTATTGACAGCAGCAGCACAGTTCCTACTGCTGATTCATCAAGGGGTACTGATGCAAGGCCTCGGTTAACTGACAGAGCTGCGGAGGAGGAGTACACTAGGCTGTTGGGGAAGCCGATTCTGAAGGAGAGGGGGTTTTACCATCAGGGAGGGATGGTGAGTTGTTGCCCATGATTGCAGAGAAGGGGTGGATAGCTTTTTGTGAGTCACCCGAAGCAGTACCGATGAGTGTTGTTTGCGAGTTCTACGCGAACGCGAAGGCTGAAAAGAATGGGTTTTCTGTAGTTCGTGGGCTGACGGTTGATTATCATCCTGCGGCGATTCGCCGTGTGATTGGACAGCGAGAGAGGAAGCCCGAGGAGGAGAACTGGAATGAAAAGAACTGCTGAGGACTTTGACTGGAT